>NW_028283568.1:437500-730000 GCF_059441095.1 Idiotropiscis lumnitzeri
TGATTTTTTCATTTTTTTGACAGGTAAGTCACACCCTCATGGAACATCAGCTCAAGACACCATCATGCGACACTCTGAAGAAGGCGAAAGACTCGCCGAAACATGTCAGGTAAAAAATTAACCTAAAACATAATTGTCTGCTTTTAATGAATCAGTCAAATATCAATAATAAGAAGACAAAATGAACCTAATACAAATAAATGAATGCTTAATAACTCCCCTGCACATGCTCCTAAAAATCCAAACCTTCACCTGTAAATAAAACGTCCCGACCTGAAGACATCTTAATGTTATTATTTTGTTATACACACAGTGCCGCCAAGTGGAATCAAAAATGTGTTTTTATTTTAATTTTCACGTACTGCACGGTGCCCTTTTGACGAATCCGACTGAAAATTAGTCAGAAAAGACTCAAGACAATGATCTTACTCTCTGCCGAATTTTGTGACGTTTTGGCAAAAGGCGTGGCTATTAAGGTGCTGAAAAGTCCGATTGTACTCTGTGGCAACAAAAGCTCCGGCAACATGACTCAGATGATCCTATCTTCTCGAAGTTGTACACATTTGAGGATACTTCAGCCCTGAAGACATCTACCAACTTATTTTACATCGTAGTAGTAGCGCCACCAACTGGTAAAAGCTAATACAAGTTATTTTCTTGGATGTTTTTCTCCGTGCAACTCAACAAGGTCGCCCTCATATATGCTCGGATGACTGTTTCGGCCATGAGGATGTCACAATACGAAATTCGTCCTTTTTCGTGAAAAGTTGTGGGAGTGGCATTGCACTGTTCGGCAATAAAACAAAGCTGATTATGAGGTTCTAAATATGAACGACAACTCGTAAAACTTTACACACACATCAGGCCGAGCAAATTTATCAATATTTTATACGTTAGTTGTGCAGCTTTTTTGAAATGGCTCGCCATGGCCCTCGAGAAATGTTAAAAAAAAGCAGCTCTGGTTGAGTGTTTCACCTCGCTTTTTGTAAATTTTATGGAGTACAGTGAACCCTCGGTTATCGCGGTTAATGGGGACCGAGACCACCCGCGAAAACTGAAAATCCGCGAAGTAGCGGCGCACCTTCAAAAATGCTTAAAAAAAATATACAATATATATAATAAATATATATATATATAATAAATATATATATATATATATATATATATATATATATATATATATATATATATATATATATATATATATATATATATATATATATATATATATATATATATATATATATATATACGGGGAGAGAGAGAGTGAAATTCATGTTATAACAAAAAAAACTAATTATTATTAAAACGTATTATTTTTTTATTCCCCAGCCATTCTTTTTGTATTTATTTAATTACTCCGACTTTTACCTGCTGGTACGCCGTCCGGTGTGCCCTGTGAAATGAAAGGTAGCATTCTTTATTTATTTATTCATTTATTCATTCATAACTGACAGCCTCGCGCTCCGCTCGTGCCCGGGCAGAAGAGGTGCTCCAATTCGGCTTAACTGTGACACACGCCCGCCCTCCTCCCCCGGAGCTTCCATTCGGTTAAACTTAGGGGCCGCTTGGCACCGCCGTGCCCGGGGAAGGTGCTCCTCTTCGGCTTACTGTGACGCGAGCATGCCCTCCTCCTCCGGAGCTTCCATTCGGTTAAACTTAGGGGCCGCTTGGAACCGCCCGTGCCCGGGGAAGGTGCTCCTCTTCGGCTTACTGTGACGCGAGCATGCCCTCCTCCTCCGGAGCTTCCATTCGGTTAAACTTAGGGGCCGCTTGGAACCGCCCGTGCCCGAGGAAGGTGCTCCTCTTCGGCTTACTGTGACGCGAACATGCCCTCCTCCTCCGGAGCTTCCATTCGGTTAAACTTAGGGGCCGCTTGGCACCGCCCGTGCCCGGGGAAGGTGCTCCTCTACGGCTTAACTGCCACACACGCCGGCCGGAGCTCTGGTACGGTCCGAACCGCGCGAAACGTCGCCACCGATCGTGTCCGGGGGAACGTGCTCTTCTTCGTCCACTCTCCTCTTCGCCCACGCTCTTCTTCGGCGCACGCCGGCCGTCTAACCGCTCCAGCGCCCCGTCGTGCCGCTTGGCGAAACTACAATGCCCCCGAATATTTTTTAGACCCGCGAAGCACTGAACCCGCGAAAGGTGAACCGCGAAGTAGCGAGGGTTCACTGTATGTATAAGACCAAGACCTACAAAAAAGTCTCTTGGAGCAATGAGCTAGGTTTTACAGGAAGTCGGCCATTTTGAATTTACTTAAAAGGGGGCGGGTCACCACAATGGACTTTGTGTAGAAATTATTATTGGGGCCCGAGCAGCGACCGCGGCGAGGTCCCTATTGTTTTTGTAGAAAATATTATTACTTTTATTATTATTATTATTATTATTATTATTATTAGGGCCTGAGCAGCGACCGCTGCGAAGTCCCTATTGTTTTTGTAGAAATTAGTATTATTATTATTTTTCCGATTGTTCGATCGCATTTTTGACCCCCGAAACATGCACAAAAACTCACCAAACTTGGCAGTCTCATCGGGCATGGCGAAAAATTTTATATTTTTTAACGTCTAATATGAACAGGAAGTGAGTTATGAATTTTTGAAAGTCCGACTTTTGCCCTTTTTTGCATGTTTACAGGGGTCATTCTTTTGCACCCTGATCCTAAAGGCTTCATCTGATTGCCTTAAAGTTCTGTCTGGAGCATCTTAAGACCTGGGACAAACACTGGGGCTAAAATTTTTTGTTTCCGAAATACTATATGACGGGGGCGGGGCTTCAAAGTTTTCACTTAAGATTTCCTTCGCCGCAATGGACAAAATGCTTAATAACTCTCCTGCACATGCTGCTAAAAATCCAAAACTTCACATGTACATAAAGAGTCGGTACCTGAAGACATCTATATGTTTATATTCAGTTATACACCTTGCGCCAATCAATATCAATTTTTACATTTTGACGTACTGCACGGTGCCCTTTTAACGAATCCGATTGAAAATTGGCTAGAAAAGACTCAAGACATTGATCTTACTCTATCCCTATTTTTATGACTTTCCTTCAAAGGGCGTGGCTATTACGGTGCCGCAGATTCTGATTATTCTCCGTGGCAACAAAAGTTCCTGCAAAATGATTCAGATGATCCATCTTCTGGAAATCTTTCACATTTGAGGATATTCAGGCCCTGAAGACGGCTGCCAACTTATTTTTGATCGCAGTGGTAGTGCCACCAACTGGTTAAAACAAATACAAATTATTTTTGTTGATGTTTTTCTCCGGGCAAGTGAACAAAATCTACCTTATATTTGCTCGGATGAGTGTTTAGGCCTTGAGCATGTCACAATACGAAAGTCTTTCGCCTTCTTCAGAGTGTCACATGATGCTGTCTTGTGACCCGTCTTTATCAGCTGATGTTCCATGAGGGCGTGACTTACCTGTCACAAGAATGAAGGCAAGTCACGCCCCCCGCTGTCCGTTCACTCCGCCAAGATGCTGGTCCAGGTGGTAGAGAGGATGAAGGCTCCCTTGTCTCTGTTCATGGTTTTTATGCCTCGCTTGCAGATCTCAATGGCCTCTCTGATCCAGCGCTGTTGTTTGTTCTCTTCTGTGCGGATGACCCTGCCCTTCTCCAGGTCCATGATGTGGTTTTCCCTTTTGCAGTGGTCAGTGATTGCTGATTTGTAATGTTCATGTTGTGCTTGTTCTTTTACTGCTCTGATTTTTTTCATTTTTTTGACAGGTAAGTCACACCCTCATGGAACATCAGCTCAAGACACCATCATGCGACACTCTGAAGAAGGCGAAAGACTCGCCGAAACATGTCAGGTAAAAAATTAACCTAAAACATAATTGTCTGCTTTTAATGAATCAGTCAAATATCAATAATAAGAAGACAAAATGAACCTAATACAAATAAATGAATGCTTAATAACTCCCCTGCACATGCTCCTAAAAATCCAAACCTTCACCTGTAAATAAAACGTCCCGACCTGAAGACATCTTAATGTTATTATTTTGTTATACACACAGTGCCGCCAAGTGGAATCAAAAATTTGTTTTTATTTTAATTTTCACGTACTGCACGGTGCCCTTTTGACGAATCCGACTGAAAATGAGTCAGAAAAGACTCAAGACAATGATCTTACTCTCTGCCGAATTTTGTGACGTTTTGGCAAAAGGCGTGGCTATTAAGGTGCTGAAAAGTCCGATTGTACTCTGTGGCAACAAAAGCTCCGGCAACATGACTCAGATGATCCTATCTTCTCGAAGTTGTACACATTTGAGGATACTTCAGCCCTGAAGACATCTACCAACTTATTTTACATCGTAGTAGTAGCGCCACCAACTGGTAAAAGCTAATACAAGTTATTTTCTTGGATGTTTTTCTCCGTGCAACTCAACAAGGTCGCCCTCATATATGCTCGGATGACTGTTTCGGCCATGAGGATGTCACAATACGAAATTCGTCCTTTTTCATGAAAAGTTGTGGGAGTGGCATTGCACTGTTCGTCAATAAAACAAAGCTGATTATGAGGTTCTAAATATGAACGACAACTCGTAAAACTTTACACACACATCAGGCCGAGCAAATTTATCAATATTTTATACGTTAGTTGTGCAGCTTTTTTGAAATGGCTCGCCATGGCCCTCGAGAAATGTTAAAAAAAGCAGCTCTGGTTGAGTGTTTCACCTCGCTTTTTGTAAATTTTATGGAGTACAGTGAACCCTCGGTTATCGCGGTTAACGGGGACCGAGACCACCCGCGAAAACTGAAAATCCGCGAAGTAGCGGCGCACCTTCAAAAATGCTTAAAAAAATATACAATATATATAATAAATATATATATATATATATATATATATATATATATATACGGGGAGAGAGAGAGTGAAATTCATGTTATAACAAAAAAACCAAATTATTATTAAAACGTATTATTTTTTTATTCCCCAGCCATTCTTTTTGTATTTATTTAATTACTCCGACTTTTACCTGCTGGTACGCCGTCCGGTGTGCCCTGTGAAATGAAAGGTGGCATTCTTTATTTATTTATTCATTTATTCATTCATAACTGACAGCCTCGCGCTCCGCTCGTGCCCGGGCAGAAGAGGTGCTCCAATTTGGCTTAACTGTGACACACGCCCGCCCTCCTCCCCCGGAGCTTCCATTCGGTTAAACTTAGGGGCCGCTTGGCACCGCCCGTGCCCGGGGAAGGTGCTCCTCTTCGGCTTACTGTGACGCGAGCATGCCCTCCTCCTGCGGAGCTTCCATTCGGTTAAACTTAGGGGCCGCTTGGAACCGCCCGTGCCCGGGGAAGGTGCTCCTCTTCGGCTTACTGTGACGCGAGCATGCCCTCCTCCTCCGGAGCTTCCATTCGGTTAAACTTAGGGGCCGCTTGGCACCGCCCGTGCCCGGGGAAGGTGCTCCTCTACGGCTTAACTGCCACGCACGCCGGCCGGAGCTCTGGTACGGTCCGAACCGCGCGAAACGTCGCCACCGATCGTGTCCGGGGGAACGTGCTCTTCTTCGTCCACTCTCCTCTTCGCCCACGCTCTTCTTCGGCGCACGCCGGCCGTCTAACCGCTCCAGCGCCCCGTCGTGCCGCTCGGCGAAACTACAATGCCCCCGAATATTTTTTAGACCCGCGAAGCACTGAACCCGCGAAAGGTGAACCGCGAAGTAGCGAGGGTTCACTGTATGTATAAGACCAAGACCTACAAAAAAGTCTCTTGGAGCAATGAGCTAGGTTTTACAGGAAGTCGGCCATTTTGAATTTACTTAAAAGGGGGCGGGTCACCACAATGGACTTTGTGTAGAAATTATTATTGGGGCCCGAGCAGCGACCGCGGCGAGGTCCCTATTGTTTTTGTAGAAAATATTATTACTTTTATTATTATTATTATTAGGGCCTGAGCAGCGACCGCTGCGAAGTCCCTATTGTTTTTGTAGAAATTATTATTATTATTATTTTTCCGATTGTTCGATCGCATTTTTGACCCCCGAAACATGCACAAAAACTCACCAAACTTGGCAGTCTCATCGGGCATGGCGAAAAATTTGTTATTTTAACGTCTAATATGAACAGGAAGTGAGTTATGAATTTTTGAAAGTCCGACTTTTGCCCTTTTTTGCATGTTTACAGGGGTCATTCTTTTGCACCCTGATCCTAAAGGCTTCATCTGATTGCCTTAAAATTCTGTCTGTAGCATCTGAAGACCTGGGACAAACACTGGGGCTAAAATTTTTTGTTTCCGAAATACTATATGACGGGGGCGGGGCTTCAAAGTTTTCACTTAATATTTCCTTCGCCGCAATGGACAAAATGCTTAATAACTCTCCTGCACATGCTGCTAAAAATCCAAAACTTCACATGTACATAAAAAGTCTGTACCTGAAGACATCTATATGTTTATATTCAGTTATACACCTTGCGCCAATCAATATCATTTTTTACATTTTGACTTACTGCACGGTGCCCTTTTAACGAATCTGATTGAAAATTGGCTAGAAAAGACTCAAGACATTGATCTTACTCTATCCCTATTTTTGTGACTTTCCTTCGAAGGGCGTGGCTATTACGGTGCCGCAGAGTCTGATTATTCTCCGTGGCAACAAAAGTTCCTGCAAAATGATTCAGATGATCCATCTTCTCGAAATTTTTCACATTTGAGGATATTCAGGCCCTGAAGACGGCTGCCAACTTATTTTTGATCGCAGTGGTAGCGCCACCAACTGGTTAAAACAAATACAAATTATTTTCGTTGATGTTTTTCTCCGGGCAGGTGAACAAAATCTACCTTATATTTGCTCGGATGAGTGTTTAGGCCTTGAGCATGTCACAATACGAAAGTCTTTCGCCTTCTTCAGAGTGTCACATGATGCTGTCTTGTGACCCGTCTTTATCAGCTGATGTTCCATGAGGGCGTGACTTACCTGTCACAAGAATGAAGGCAAGTCACGCCCCCGCTGTCCGTTCACTCCGCCAAGATGCTGGTCCAGGTGGTAGAGAGGATGAAGGCTCCCTTGTCTCTGTTCATGGTTTTTATGCCTCGCTTGCAGATCTCAATGGCCTCTCTGATCCAGCGCTGTTGTTTGTTCTCTTCTGTGCGGATGACCCTGCCCTTCTCCCGGTCCATGATGTAGTTTTCCCTTTTGCAGTGGTCAGTGATTGCTGATTTGTAATGTTCATGTTGTGCTTGTTCTTTTACTGCTCTGATTTTTTTCATTTTTTTGACAGGTAAGTCACACCCTCATGGAACATCAGCTCAAGACACCATCATGCGACACTCTGAAGAAGGCGAAAGACTCGCCGAAAGATGTCAGGTAAAAAATTTACCTAAAACATAATTGTCTGCTTTTAATGAATCAGTCAAATATCAATAATAAGAAGACAAAATGAACCTAATACAAATAAATGAATGCTTAATAACTCCCCTGCACATGCTCCTAAAAATCCAAACCTTCACCTGTAAATAAAACGTCCCGACCTGAAGACATCGTAATGTTATTATTTTGTTATACACACAGTGCCGCCAAGTGGAATCAAAAATTTGTTTTTATTTTAATTTTCACGTACTGCACGGTGCCCTTTTGACGAATCCGACTGAAAATTAGTCAGAAAAGACTCAAGACAATGATCTTACTCTCTGCCGAATTTTGTGACGTTTTGGCAAAAGGCGTGGCTATTAAGGTGCTGAAAAGTCCGATTGTACTCTGTGGCAACAAAAGCTCCGGCAACATGACTCAGATGATCCTATCTTCTCGAAGTTGTACACATTTGAGGATACTTCAGCCCTGAAGACATCTACCAACTTATTTTACATCGTAGTAGTAGCGCCACCAACTGGTAAAAGCTAATACAAGTTATTTTCTTGGATGTTTTTCTCCGTGCAACTCAACAAGGTCGCCCTCATATATGCTCGGATGACTGTTTCGGCCATGAGGATGTCACAATACGAAATTCGTCCTTTTTCGTGAAAAGTTGTGGGAGTGGCATTGCACTGTTCGGCAATAAAACAAAGCTGATTATGAGGTTCTAAATATGAACGACAACTCGTAAAACTTTACACACACATCAGGCCGAGCAAATTTATCAATATTTTATACGTTAGTTGTGCAGCTTTTTTGAAATGGCTCGCCATGGCCCTCGAGAAATGTTAAAAAAAGCAGCTCTGGTTGAGTGTTTCACCTCGCTTTTTGTAAATTTTATGGAGTACAGTGAACCCTCGGTTATCGCGGTTAATGGGGACCGAGACCACCCGCGAAAACTGAAAATCCGCGAAGTAGCGGCGCACCTTCAAAAATGCTTAAAAAAAATATACAATATATATAATAAATATATATATATATATATATATATATATATATATATATATATATATATATATATATATATATATATATATATATATATATATATATATACGGGGAGAGAGAGAGTGAAATTCATGTTATAACAAAAAAACCAAATTATTATTAAAACGTATTATTTTTTTATTCCCCAGCCATTCTTTTTGTATTTATTTAATTACTCCGACTTTTACCTGCTGGTACGCCGTCCGGTGTGCCCTGTGAAATGAAAGGTAGCATTCTTTATTTATTTATTCATTTATTCATTCATAACTGACAGCCTCGCGCTCCGCTCGTGCCCGGGCAGAAGAGGTGCTCCAATTCGGCTTAACTGTGACACACGCCCGCCCTCCTCCCCCGGAGCTTCCATTCGGTTAAACTTAGGGGCCGCTTGGCACCGCCGTGCCCGGGGAAGGTGCTCCTCTTCGGCTTACTGTGACGCGAGCATGCCCTCCTCCTCCGGAGCTTCCATTCGGTTAAACTTAGGGGCCGCTTGGAACCGCCCGTGCCTTGGGAAGGTGCTCCTCTTCGGCTTACTGTGACGCGAGCATGCCCTCCTCCTCCGGAGCTTCCATTCGGTTAAACTTAGGGGCCGCTTGGAACCGCCCGTGCCCGAGGAAGGTGCTCCTCTTCGGCTTACTGTGACGCGAACATGCCCTCCTCCTCCGGAGCTTCCATTCGGTTAAACTTAGGGGCCGCTTGGCACCGCCCGTGCCCGGGGAAGGTGCTCCTCTACGGCTTAACTGCCACACACGCCGGCCGGAGCTCTGGTACGGTCCGAACCGCGCGAAACGTCGCCACCGATCGTGTCCGGGGGAACGTGCTCTTCTTCGTCCACTCTCCTCTTCGCCCACGCTCTTCTTCGGCGCACGCCGGCCGTCTAACCGCTCCAGCGCCCCGTCGTGCCGCTTGGCGAAACTACAATGCCCCCGAATATTTTTTAGACCCGCGAAGCACTGAACCCGCGAAAGGTGAACCGCGAAGTAGCGAGGGTTCACTGTATGTATAAGACCAAGACCTACAAAAAAGTCTCTTGGAGCAATGAGCTAGGTTTTACAGGAAGTCGGCCATTTTGACTTTACTTAAAAGGGGGCGGGTCACCACAATGGACTTTGTGTAGAAATTATTATTGGGGCCCGAGCAGCGACCGCGGCGAGGTCCCTATTGTTTTTGTAGAAAATATTATTACTTTTATTATTATTATTATTATTATTATTATTAGGGCCTGAGCAGCGACCGCTGCGAAGTCCCTATTGTTTTTGTAGAAATTAGTATTATTATTATTTTTCCGATTGTTCGATCGCATTTTTGACCCCCGAAACATGCACAAAAACTCCCCAAACTTGGCAGTCTCATCGGGCATGGCGAAAAATTTTATATTTTTTAACGTCTAATATGAACAGGAAGTGAGTTATGAATTTTTGAAAGTCCGACTTTTGCCCTTTTTTGCATGTTTACAGGGGTCATTCTTTTGCACCCTGATCCTAAAGGCTTCATCTGATTGCCTTAAAGTTCTGTCTGGAGCATCTTAAGACCTGGGACAAACACTGGGGCTAAAATTTTTTGTTTCCGAAATACTATATGACGGGGGCGGGGCTTCAAAGTTTTCACTTAAGATTTCCTTCGCCGCAATGGACAAAATGCTTAATAACTCTCCTGCACATGCTGCTAAAAATCCAAAACTTCACATGTACATAAAGAGTCGGTACCTGAAGACATCTATATGTTTATATTCAGTTATACACCTTGCGCCAATCAATATCAATTTTTACATTTTGACGTACTGCACGGTGCCCTTTTAACGAATCCGATTGAAAATTGGCTAGAAAAGACTCAAGACATTGATCTTACTCTATCCCTATTTTTATGACTTTCCTTCAAAGGGCGTGGCTATTACGGTGCCGCAGATTCTGATTATTCTCCGTGGCAACAAAAGTTCCTGCAAAATGATTCAGATGATCCATCTTCTGGAAATCTTTCACATTTGAGGATATTCAGGCCCTGAAGACGGCTGCCAACTTATTTTTGATCGCAGTGGTAGTGCCACCAACTGGTTAAAACAAATACAAATTATTTTTGTTGATGTTTTTCTCCGGGCAAGTGAACAAAATCTACCTTATATTTGCTCGGATGAGTGTTTAGGCCTTGAGCATGTCACAATACGAAAGTCTTTCGCCTTCTTCAGAGTGTCACATGATGCTGTCTTGTGACCCGTCTTTATCAGCTGATGTTCCATGAGGGCGTGACTTACCTGTCACAAGAATGAAGGCAAGTCACGCCCCCCGCTGTCCGTTCACTCCGCCAAGATGCTGGTCCAGGTGGTAGAGAGGATGAAGGCTCCCTTGTCTCTGTTCATGGTTTTTATGCCTCGCTTGCAGATCTCAATGGCCTCTCTGATCCAGCGCTGTTGTTTGTTCTCTTCTGTGCGGATGACCCTGCCCTTCTCCAGGTCCATGATGTGGTTTTCCCTTTTGCAGTGGTCAGTGATTGCTGATTTGTAATGTTCATGTTGTGCTTGTTCTTTTACTGCTCTGATTTTTTTCATTTTTTTGACAGGTAAGTCACACCCTCATGGAACATCAGCTCAAGACACCATCATGCGACACTCTGAAGAAGGCGAAAGACTCGCCGAAACATGTCAGGTAAAAAATTAACCTAAAACATAATTGTCTGCTTTTAATGAATCAGTCAAATATCAATAATAAGAAGACAAAATGAACCTAATACAAATAAATGAATGCTTAATAACTCCCCTGCACATGCTCCTAAAAATCCAAACCTTCACCTGTAAATAAAACGTCCCGACCTGAAGACATCTTAATGTTATTATTTTGTTATACACACAGTGCCGCCAAGTGGAATCAAAAATTTGTTTTTATTTTAATTTTCACGTACTGCACGGTGCCCTTTTGACGAATCCGACTGAAAATGAGTCAGAAAAGACTCAAGACAATGATCTTACTCTCTGCCGAATTTTGTGACGTTTTGGCAAAAGGCGTGGCTATTAAGGTGCTGAAAAGTCCGATTGTACTCTGTGGCAACAAAAGCTCCGGCAACATGACTCAGATGATCCTATCTTCTCGAAGTTGTACACATTTGAGGATACTTCAGCCCTGAAGACATCTACCAACTTATTTTACATCGTAGTAGTAGCGCCACCAACTGGTAAAAGCTAATACAAGTTATTTTCTTGGATGTTTTTCTCCGTGCAACTCAACAAGGTCGCCCTCATATATGCTCGGATGACTGTTTCGGCCATGAGGATGTCACAATACGAAATTCGTCCTTTTTCATGAAAAGTTGTGGGAGTGGCATTGCACTGTTCGTCAATAAAACAAAGCTGATTATGAGGTTCTAAATATGAACGACAACTCGTAAAACTTTACACACACATCAGGCCGAGCAAATTTATCAATATTTTATACGTTAGTTGTGCAGCTTTTTTGAAATGGCTCGCCATGGCCCTCGAGAAATGTTAAAAAAAGCAGCTCTGGTTGAGTGTTTCACCTCGCTTTTTGTAAATTTTATGGAGTACAGTGAACCCTCGGTTATCGCGGTTAACGGGGACCGAGACCACCCGCGAAAACTGAAAATCCGCGAAGTAGCGGCGCACCTTCAAAAATGCTTAAAAAAATATACAATATATATAATAAATATATATATATATATATATATATATATATATATATATACGGGGAGAGAGAGAGTGAAATTCATGTTATAACAAAAAAACCAAATTATTATTAAAACGTATTATTTTTTTATTCCCCAGCCATTCTTTTTGTATTTATTTAATTACTCCGACTTTTACCTGCTGGTACGCCGTCCGGTGTGCCCTGTGAAATGAAAGGTGGCATTCTTTATTTATTTATTCATTTATTCATTCATAACTGACAGCCTCGCGCTCCGCTCGTGCCCGGGCAGAAGAGGTGCTCCAATTTGGCTTAACTGTGACACACGCCCGCCCTCCTCCCCCGGAGCTTCCATTCGGTTAAACTTAGGGGCCGCTTGGCACCGCCCGTGCCCGGGGAAGGTGCTCCTCTTCGGCTTACTGTGACGCGAGCATGCCCTCCTCCTGCGGAGCTTCCATTCGGTTAAACTTAGGGGCCGCTTGGAACCGCCCGTGCCCGGGGAAGGTGCTCCTCTTCGGCTTACTGTGACGCGAGCATGCCCTCCTCCTCCGGAGCTTCCATTCGGTTAAACTTAGGGGCCGCTTGGCACCGCCCGTGCCCGGGGAAGGTGCTCCTCTACGGCTTAACTGCCACACACGCCGGCCGGAGCTCTGGTACGGTCCGAACCGCGCGAAACGTCGCCACCGATCGTGTCCGGGGGAACGTGCTCTTCTTCGTCCACTCTCCTCTTCGCCCACGCTCTTCTTCGGCGCACGCCGGCCGTCTAACCGCTCCAGCGCCCCGTCGTGCCGCTCGGCGAAACTACAATGCCCCCGAATATTTTTTAGACCCGCGAAGCACTGAACCCGCGAAAGGTGAACCGCGAAGTAGCGAGGGTTCACTGTATGTATAAGACCAAGACCTACAAAAAAGTCTCTTGGAGCAATGAGCTAGGTTTTACAGGAAGTCGGCCATTTTGAATTTACTTAAAAGGGGGCGGGTCACCACAATGGACTTTGTGTAGAAATTATTATTGGGGCCCGAGCAGCGACCGCGGCGAGGTCCCTATTGTTTTTGTAGAAAATATTATTACTTTTATTATTATTATTATTAGGGCCTGAGCAGCGACCGCTGCGAAGTCCCTATTGTTTTTGTAGAAATTATTATTATTATTATTTTTCCGATTGTTCGATCGCATTTTTGACCCCCGAAACATGCACAAAAACTCACCAAACTTGGCAGTCTCATCGGGCATGGCGAAAAATTTGTTATTTTAACGTCTAATATGAACAGGAAGTGAGTTATGAATTTTTGAAAGTCCGACTTTTGCCCTTTTTTGCATGTTTACAGGGGTCATTCTTTTGCACCCTGATCCTAAAGGCTTCATCTGATTGCCTTAAAATTCTGTCTGTAGCATCTGAAGACCTGGGACAAACACTGGGGCTAAAATTTTTTGTTTCCGAAATACTATATGACGGGGGCGGGGCTTCAAAGTTTTCACTTAAGATTTCCTTCGCCGCAATGGACAAAATGCTTAATAACTCTCCTGCACATGCTGCTAAAAATCCAAAACTTCACATGTACATAAAAAGTCTGTACCTGAAGACATCTATATGTTTATATTCAGTTATACACCTTGCGCCAATCAATATCATTTTTTACATTTTGACTTACTGCACGGTGCCCTTTTAACGAATCTGATTGAAAATTGGCTAGAAAAGACTCAAGACATTGATCTTACTCTATCCCTATTTTTGTGACTTTCCTTCGAAGGGCGTGGCTATTACGGTGCCGCAGAGTCTGATTATTCTCCGTGGCAACAAAAGTTCCTGCAAAATGATTCAGATGATCCATCTTCTCGAAATTTTTCACATTTGAGGATATTCAGGCCCTGAAGACGGCTGCCAACTTATTTTTGATCGCAGTGGTAGCGCCACCAACTGGTTAAAACAAATACAAATTATTTTCGTTGATGTTTTTCTCCGGGCAGGTGAACAAAATCTACCTTATATTTGCTCGGATGAGTGTTTAGGCCTTGAGCATGTCACAATACGAAAGTCTTTCGCCTTCTTCAGAGTGTCACATGATGCTGTCTTGTGACCCGTCTTTATCAGCTGATGTTCCATGAGGGCGTGACTTACCTGTCACAAGAATGAAGGCAAGTCACGCCCCCGCTGTCCGTTCACTCCGCCAAGATGCTGGTCCAGGTGGTAGAGAGGATGAAGGCTCCCTTGTCTCTGTTCATGGTTTTTATGCCTCGCTTGCAGATCTCAATGGCCTCTCTGATCCAGCGCTGTTGTTTGTTCTCTTCTGTGCGGATGACCCTGCCCTTCTCCCGGTCCATGATGTAGTTTTCCCTTTTGCAGTGGTCAGTGATTGCTGATTTGTAATGTTCATGTTGTGCTTGTTCTTTTACTGCTCTGATTTTTTTCATTTTTTTGACAGGTAAGTCACACCCTCATGGAACATCAGCTCAAGACACCATCATGCGACACTCTGAAGAAGGCGAAAGACTCGCCGAAACATGTCAGGTAAAAAATTAACCTAAAACATAATTGTCTGCTTTTAATGAATCAGTCAAATATCAATAATAAGAAGACAAAATGAACCTAATACAAATAAATGAATGCTTAATAACTCCCCTGCACATGCTCCTAAAAATCCAAACCTTCACCTGTAAATAAAACGTCCCGACCTGAAGACATCTTAATGTTATTATTTTGTTATACACACAGTGCCGCCAAGTGGAATCAAAAATTTGTTTTTATTTTAATTTTCACGTACTGCACGGTGCCCTTTTGACGAATCCGACTGAAAATGAGTCAGAAAAGACTCAAGACAATGATCTTACTCTCTGCCGAATTTTGTGACGTTTTGGCAAAAGGCGTGGCTATTAAGGTGCTGAAAAGTCCGATTGTACTCTGTGGCAACAAAAGCTCCGGCAACATGACTCAGATGATCCTATCTTCTCGAAGTTGTACACATTTGAGGATACTTCAGCCCTGAAGACATCTACCAACTTATTTTACATCGTAGTAGTAGCGCCACCAACTGGTAAAAGCTAATACAAGTTATTTTCTTGGATGTTTTTCTCCGTGCAACTCAACAAGGTCGCCCTCATATATGCTCGGATGACTGTTTCGGCCATGAGGATGTCACAATACGAAATTCGTCCTTTTTCATGAAAAGTTGTGGGAGTGGCATTGCACTGTTCGTCAATAAAACAAAGCTGATTATGAGGTTCTAAATATGAACGACAACTCGTAAAACTTTACACACACATCAGGCCGAGCAAATTTATCAATATTTTATACGTTAGTTGTGCAGCTTTTTTGAAATGGCTCGCCATGGCCCTCGAGAAATGTTAAAAAAAGCAGCTCTGGTTGAGTGTTTCACCTCGCTTTTTGTAAATTTTATGGAGTACAGTGAACCCTCGGTTATCGCGGTTAACGGGGACCGAGACCACCCGCGAAAACTGAAAATCCGCGAAGTAGCGGCGCACCTTCAAAAATGCTTAAAAAAATATACAATATATATAATAAATATATATATATATATATATATATATATATATATATACGGGGAGAGAGAGAGTGAAATTCATGTTATAACAAAAAAACCAAATTATTATTAAAACGTATTATTTTTTTATTCCCCAGCCATTCTTTTTGTATTTATTTAATTACTCCGACTTTTACCTGCTGGTACGCCGTCCGGTGTGCCCTGTGAAATGAAAGGTGGCATTCTTTATTTATTTATTCATTTATTCATTCATAACTGACAGCCTCGCGCTCCGCTCGTGCCCGGGCAGAAGAGGTGCTCCAATTTGGCTTAACTGTGACACACGCCCGCCCTCCTCCCCCGGAGCTTCCATTCGGTTAAACTTAGGGGCCGCTTGGCACCGCCCGTGCCCGGGGAAGGTGCTCCTCTTCGGCTTACTGTGACGCGAGCATGCCCTCCTCCTGCGGAGCTTCCATTCGGTTAAACTTAGGGGCCGCTTGGAACCGCCCGTGCCCGGGGAAGGTGCTCCTCTTCGGCTTACTGTGACGCGAGCATGCCCTCCTCCTCCGGAGCTTCCATTCGGTTAAACTTAGGGGCCGCTTGGCACCGCCCGTGCCCGGGGAAGGTGCTCCTCTACGGCTTAACTGCCACACACGCCGGCCGGAGCTCTGGTACGGTCCGAACCGCGCGAAACGTCGCCACCGATCGTGTCCGGGGGAACGTGCTCTTCTTCGTCCACTCTCCTCTTCGCCCACGCTCTTCTTCGGCGCACGCCGGCCGTCTAACCGCTCCAGCGCCCCGTCGTGCCGCTCGGCGAAACTACAATGCCCCCGAATATTTTTTAGACCCGCGAAGCACTGAACCCGCGAAAGGTGAACCGCGAAGTAGCGAGGGTTCACTGTATGTATAAGACCAAGACCTACAAAAAAGTCTCTTGGAGCAATGAGCTAGGTTTTACAGGAAGTCGGCCATTTTGAATTTACTTAAAAGGGGGCGGGTCACCACAATGGACTTTGTGTAGAAATTATTATTGGGGCCCGAGCAGCGACCGCGGCGAGGTCCCTATTGTTTTTGTAGAAAATATTATTACTTTTATTATTATTATTATTAGGGCCTGAGCAGCGACCGCTGCGAAGTCCCTATTGTTTTTGTAGAAATTATTATTATTATTATTTTTCCGATTGTTCGATCGCATTTTTGACCCCCGAAACATGCACAAAAACTCACCAAACTTGGCAGTCTCATCGGGCATGGCGAAAAATTTGTTATTTTAACGTCTAATATGAACAGGAAGTGAGTTATGAATTTTTGAAAGTCCGACTTTTGCCCTTTTTTGCATGTTTACAGGGGTCATTCTTTTGCACCCTGATCCTAAAGGCTTCATCTGATTGCCTTAAAATTCTGTCTGTAGCATCTGAAGACCTGGGACAAACACTGGGGCTAAAATTTTTTGTTTCCGAAATACTATATGACGGGGGCGGGGCTTCAAAGTTTTCACTTAAGATTTCCTTCGCCGCAATGGACAAAATGCTTAATAACTCTCCTGCACATGCTGCTAAAAATCCAAAACTTCACATGTACATAAAAAGTCTGTACCTGAAGACATCTATATGTTTATATTCAGTTATACACCTTGCGCCAATCAATATCATTTTTTACATTTTGACTTACTGCACGGTGCCCTTTTAACGAATCTGATTGAAAATTGGCTAGAAAAGACTCAAGACATTGATCTTACTCTATCCCTATTTTTGTGACTTTCCTTCGAAGGGCGTGGCTATTACGGTGCCGCAGAGTCTGATTATTCTCCGTGGCAACAAAAGTTCCTGCAAAATGATTCAGATGATCCATCTTCTCGAAATTTTTCACATTTGAGGATATTCAGGCCCTGAAGACGGCTGCCAACTTATTTTTGATCGCAGTGGTAGCGCCACCAACTGGTTAAAACAAATACAAATTATTTTCGTTGATGTTTTTCTCCGGGCAGGTGAACAAAATCTACCTTATATTTGCTCGGATGAGTGTTTAGGCCTTGAGCATGTCACAATACGAAAGTCTTTCGCCTTCTTCAGAGTGTCACATGATGCTGTCTTGTGACCCGTCTTTATCAGCTGATGTTCCATGAGGGCGTGACTTACCTGTCACAAGAATGAAGGCAAGTCACGCCCCCGCTGTCCGTTCACTCCGCCAAGATGCTGGTCCAGGTGGTAGAGAGGATGAAGGCTCCCTTGTCTCTGTTCATGGTTTTTATGCCTCGCTTGCAGATCTCAATGGCCTCTCTGATCCAGCGCTGTTGTTTGTTCTCTTCTGTGCGGATGACCCTGCCCTTCTCCCGGTCCATGATGTAGTTTTCCCTTTTGCAGTGGTCAGTGATTGCTGATTTGTAATGTTCATGTTGTGCTTGTTCTTTTACTGCTCTGATTTTTTTCATTTTTTTGACAGGTAAGTCACACCCTCATGGAACATCAGCTCAAGACACCATCATGCGACACTCTGAAGAAGGCGAAAGACTCGCCGAAAGATGTCAGGTAAAAAATTTACCTAAAACATAATTGTCTGCTTTTAATGAATCAGTCAAATATCAATAATAAGAAGACAAAATGAACCTAATACAAATAAATGAATGCTTAATAACTCCCCTGCACATGCTCCTAAAAATCCAAACCTTCACCTGTAAATAAAACGTCCCGACCTGAAGACATCGTAATGTTATTATTTTGTTATACACACAGTGCCGCCAAGTGGAATCAAAAATTTGTTTTTATTTTAATTTTCACGTACTGCACGGTGCCCTTTTGACGAATCCGACTGAAAATTAGTCAGAAAAGACTCAAGACAATGATCTTACTCTCTGCCGAATTTTGTGACGTTTTGGCAAAAGGCGTGGCTATTAAGGTGCTGAAAAGTCCGATTGTACTCTGTGGCAACAAAAGCTCCGGCAACATGACTCAGATGATCCTATCTTCTCGAAGTTGTACACATTTGAGGATACTTCAGCCCTGAAGACATCTACCAACTTATTTTACATCGTAGTAGTAGCGCCACCAACTGGTAAAAGCTAATACAAGTTATTTTCTTGGATGTTTTTCTCCGTGCAACTCAACAAGGTCGCCCTCATATATGCTCGGATGACTGTTTCGGCCATGAGGATGTCACAATACGAAATTCGTCCTTTTTCGTGAAAAGTTGTGGGAGTGGCATTGCACTGTTCGGCAATAAAACAAAGCTGATTATGAGGTTCTAAATATGAACGACAACTCGTAAAACTTTACACACACATCAGGCCGAGCAAATTTATCAATATTTTATACGTTAGTTGTGCAGCTTTTTTGAAATGGCTCGCCATGGCCCTCGAGAAATGTTAAAAAAAGCAGCTCTGGTTGAGTGTTTCACCTCGCTTTTTGTAAATTTTATGGAGTACAGTGAACCCTCGGTTATCGCGGTTAATGGGGACCGAGACCACCCGCGAAAACTGAAAATCCGCGAAGTAGCGGCGCACCTTCAAAAATGCTTAAAAAAAATATACAATATATATAATAAATATATATATATATATATATATATATATATATATATATATATATATATATATATATATATATATATATATATATATATATATATATATATATATACGGGGAGAGAGAGAGTGAAATTCATGTTATAACAAAAAAACCAAATTATTATTAAAACGTATTATTTTTTTATTCCCCAGCCATTCTTTTTGTATTTATTTAATTACTCCGACTTTTACCTGCTGGTACGCCGTCCGGTGTGCCCTGTGAAATGAAAGGTAGCATTCTTTATTTATTTATTCATTTATTCATTCATAACTGACAGCCTCGCGCTCCGCTCGTGCCCGGGCAGAAGAGGTGCTCCAATTCGGCTTAACTGTGACACACGCCCGCCCTCCTCCCCCGGAGCTTCCATTCGGTTAAACTTAGGGGCCGCTTGGCACCGCCGTGCCCGGGGAAGGTGCTCCTCTTCGGCTTACTGTGACGCGAGCATGCCCTCCTCCTCCGGAGCTTCCATTCGGTTAAACTTAGGGGCCGCTTGGAACCGCCCGTGCCTTGGGAAGGTGCTCCTCTTCGGCTTACTGTGACGCGAGCATGCCCTCCTCCTCCGGAGCTTCCATTCGGTTAAACTTAGGGGCCGCTTGGAACCGCCCGTGCCCGAGGAAGGTGCTCCTCTTCGGCTTACTGTGACGCGAACATGCCCTCCTCCTCCGGAGCTTCCATTCGGTTAAACTTAGGGGCCGCTTGGCACCGCCCGTGCCCGGGGAAGGTGCTCCTCTACGGCTTAACTGCCACACACGCCGGCCGGAGCTCTGGTACGGTCCGAACCGCGCGAAACGTCGCCACCGATCGTGTCCGGGGGAACGTGCTCTTCTTCGTCCACTCTCCTCTTCGCCCACGCTCTTCTTCGGCGCACGCCGGCCGTCTAACCGCTCCAGCGCCCCGTCGTGCCGCTTGGCGAAACTACAATGCCCCCGAATATTTTTTAGACCCGCGAAGCACTGAACCCGCGAAAGGTGAACCGCGAAGTAGCGAGGGTTCACTGTATGTATAAGACCAAGACCTACAAAAAAGTCTCTTGGAGCAATGAGCTAGGTTTTACAGGAAGTCGGCCATTTTGAATTTACTTAAAAGGGGGCGGGTCACCACAATGGACTTTGTGTAGAAATTATTATTGGGGCCCGAGCAGCGACCGCGGCGAGGTCCCTATTGTTTTTGTAGAAATTGTTATTAGGGCCCGAGCTGCGACGGCTGCGAGGTCCCTATTGTTTTTGTAGAAAATATTATTACTTTTATTATTATTATTATTATTATTATTATTAGGGCCTGAGCAGCGACCACCTTGCACCACCCAGTGGTGACAAAAATTATAATTTTTTACATTTTGACGTACTGCACGGTGCCCTTTTAACGAATCTGATTGAAAATTGGCCAAAAATGACTTTAGACATTGATCTTGTTGAATCCTTTTGGGCAATTTATCGATACTCATAGTGGTGTCTTTGAAAAAGGTACCGATGACGCGCTGGTCCAATGATCAGCATCTCGGTTTTATCTGAGTTAAGACGCAAAAAATTGAAAGACATTCATAGTTTAATTTCGGCAAGGCATGCCTCTAATTTATAGCAATCACACGGATTCGTTATATCCAACGGCATGTATAATTGCGTATCATCAGCATAGTGTCCCCCAAAATGGGTCTGATATCACGATAGCTCGAGGGTATTTTGAAATGATTATTTTAAAATCAGTGTTGATGACAATGAAATGTGCATATTTCAGGTGTTTTTTTTTTTATTGTGAAATTACACCAGATTTTGATGGGACCACTTTTGATGAACAGCTGGGGTCGTCGAGTGTCCAACAAAACTAGTCTGGTATTACGACAGCTCCAGCTCTTTTATTTTAAAATGCCTCCTTACATTTTGATGGGACTACTTTTGGTGGAAAGCTGTGTTGTCTAGTGTCCTCCAAACCTGGTTTGGTATTACCATAGCTAGAGGATATTTTTTAATGAAATTTTAAAGTCAGGCATGATGACAGTGAAATGTGCAGATTTCAGGCAACTTTTAGTTTGAAATTACAAATTAGATTTCAATGGGACCACTTTTTATGGACAGCTGGGGTAGTCTCGTGTCCCACAAAACTGGTCTGGTATCACGAAAGCTCGAGCTATGTTTTTTTTTAACTCAGTGGTGATGACCGTGAAATAAGCGAATTTCAGGCTACTTTTATTTTGAAGTGCCACATCACATTTTGATGTGACCACTTTTGGTGGACAGCCGGTGTGGTCTAGTATCCCCAGTCCTGGTTTGGTATCACGATAGTTTGAGGATATTTTTTAAAGATTTTTCTTTTAAATCAGTGTTGATCACAGTGCATATTTCAGGTGATTTTTTTATTTTGAAATGCCACATCAAATTTTGAAGTGACCACTTTTTGTGGACAACTGGGGTGGTCTGGTGTCCCGCAGAACTCGTCTGGTATCACGATAGCTTGAGGATTTTGTAATGATTTTAATTTTTTTAATCATTGGTGACGACAGACAAATAAGCAAATTTTCACGCTTTTATTTTTAAATATCCAATCAGATTTTGATGGGACCACATTTGTTTTTCCGGTTCCGTCGCCACGCGAGTGGCTCCCTGCTAGAGCAGCACGGCTCACTATTTGAGCCTTTTTCGCGTGTTTTTCCCTTTACCCAGTTTTATTTATTTTACCTCATCGCAGCAATGGACATCCAAATTGCGGTGGTTTTATTGCTGCTGAGGGCTGTTTTTTGCGTGATCGTGTCCGGAGATGTCACTGGGAGCTACGGATCAATCGTTTACACAAGAGATCAGCTGTTAGCACTTCGTGCTAACCCCGTGCCGACTCCCGGAGCGAGACCCGATATCCCCCACGAGTTGAGGAGGAAGAGACGGGGGATGTCGCGCGGGGGCGAAACGCCAGGCAAAGAGGAGGCGTGACCACCCCGTCCTCCCGTCCGTTTTTATGGGAAATGTTAGATACCTTCCCAAGAAAATGGACGAGCTAACAGCGCTAACGCGGCACGAGAGGAACTTCCAATGAGCTAGCTTGCTGATGTTCACGGATTCATGGCTAACAGAGCTAACGCCGGACACCGTTGTGGAATTTGACGGCTTCCAAATACTACTTGCGGACAGGACACTGGAAAGCGGTAAGAGGAAAGAGGAGGGCTGGCTGTGTTTGTTAATGATAGATAGTGTAACCCTAGGCACATCACAGCTAAGGAGCAACTTTCCAGTCGGGACAATGAGCTGCTAGCTGTTAGCATGCGTCCATACTTGACAAGCATCGCGAGTTAACAAGGACGCGCACGTAACAGGTGCGTGAGTAAACTGCTTAAAACTTTGATCGTCATTCGGCTGACCTACAAATTGAGACGCTACAGTCAGTTTGACGTTTTTGTTTGCTTCATTGTGGATTGACATGGAGGAACAAGACAGTGGAAAGCGGACATTAAAAATGACGGAGAAAAGCTGTAGAAGATCACAAGCCTAAACGGATGCAGGCACGCAGCTGCAAATTTGCTCAATTGACCTCCATGCAACGTCAAATTGAACAATTGATGGAGGATGATGCAAATGTTGACGATCAATTTAGCTTTGTTAAGGTAAGATATTTTATTGACAATCTAACATTAATATGCAAAGAACATGTACATTAGTACGAAATGTAAAAGAAAATTGTGGTGGGGGGGTGCGAATTGTTTTCTTCTTGGTAGGGGGGGCATGACAGGAAATAATTGAGAACCACTGGTCTAGTCACACACCAGCTCGGGTTCATTCCCTACCAGAGAAATGACATTCCATGTCCCCAGAGCTAGGCGCTTTATGTTGCCGGGGATTGGACTGCCTTTGACTGCCTCCTAGCTCAAAGGAAACCCAAATTCTTTGGTCCCGCCCACTGGTAGTGAGCCGAAGCCCTTGTATTAAATAATAAATAAATACATAAAATAAAAAAATTAATAAATTTAAAAAACGGACCGATCCACTGCTTGGGTTAGTTTGACCCACCTTGAGATCCGTTCCCACTCAGTGACAGTGTCTACAAGCCACTGCCACCAGGCCAGTGAACCCAACGTCCAGGCAGTGACAAAAAACGTGATCAAATTACATTGCTCATCATAAGGTGTTTGTGAGACGCTCTTTGTATGTTTCCTCAATTAAGACCTGTTTTCCATTGGTGTATTTGAAAAAAGTGGTGAACCTGTTAAATTCACTACAAAACGTTAAGAAGATGAAAGTAATGTTTGAAGGAATATTATTTTTCTATCGACGTGCCGGCGGGCGGGCACAGATAGAGAGTGATAAAGCAGCACCACCCGCGCGGGGCGTGCTGACGAAAAGGCAAGCGCTCCTCCTCTCATCGCGTCCTTATTAAGACAGAAAAAAGACGCTGTTGAATTTGACCTATTCGCAGTTCGAGCAGGTGCTTAACGCTGGAGAATATCACCACTTCGAAGTTCGAACTGCTGTTGAAACGGAGAGGTAAGTGTTTTTCGTTGGGTTTTTTTCAAAACATGCGTCGAGTGCATTTGTTCATAGTTAGAGATAGTTGTGTGGAAAACACTATACAAAGTAGCACCATGGATGTGGGCCTACAACACTGGCCTAGCAAACATGTGCTCCTACATCGACATAATTGACGAGCTCCAGTTAAGCATTGAATAATTATAAAACGTCATGGTGCTTTTACTCATTTAAAGAACTAAACCGACGCGTATTGTCATCCGGTGGTCAGGTTTGCATTGAATGTGAGCACGAGGGACGCTAGCTTGTTGCGTTAGCTTTGCGGAGCTAACAGCTTGCACTTTTGTTATAGAACCACAGAATGCAAGTACCATGATAATTTCTGTCATTAATTTTTGTGTAAGACACGATGTTCACTGGTTAATTACATGATTCTTAAAGCAAAGGTTACTGTGAATGCAATTTTGGTAAGATTTTTGTAGTCACACTGCATAAATCTGTCTGTGTCTGTTGTTTAAACTTCAATATAAACTATTATGGTTGAAATCGTTAATTGGGATGGAGGAATTGATATTTTTTTAATTTATAATTTATTTTTCTTACACTGATATTGTTAAAACTCCATTTAGCCCATAGTATTAATAATTCTCAACACAATACTGTCTTTTTTCTTTATAGAATAAACAATGCCTTCCCTGAGATGCAGGAAGTCCCCAAAGCAGGATACTATTGAACATGCAGTCAAGGGTCTGGACAAGACTGCAGAGTTAGAAGCGAAGTATATAAACTAATTTAAAGGTATGATGTTAACGCTTTTGCTAAGATATATTATTGTTTTCTGATAACCAAGCTGACATCGTTTTTTAAGTGGTTATTTTACATTAAGAGTGTCTTGACCTTTTCTTTTGCCACTTTTGTCAGTTTCAAGTTATTTCAGTGAGTGTGAAACCTGATGGTAGGAGTTCTATCTAAATTAAGGCTGTACTTGATGACGCCCTCCGGCATTTTTATACCACAATAGACCGGTGAACAAGTCCGATATTGATAGTCTAGTGTAAAGCACGTAATACGTCACAGAGATCACGTGACGCGATCCAATATGACTGTGTACAGTGTATGTCATTGTTTTGAAACTAAATAATCTTAAAGTTTTTTTTTTACGTAACCAGGTGCAATTGACATTTGTACTTTCAGTCCTAATACATACTGGCTAATGCAATGCTGGAAAATGAATTTTGGCTGGTCTGTTCCTTTAAAATCATAAAGAAGGGCTCTGCTCTATCCCTCACAAGAAGCAATGTTTCAAACCACCCTACATTAGTATAGTGGCCCAAATGAATATGATGACTCCTTATTTGTGTGCTTAAAAATATGACGAAGCTAACTTGATTTCCCTGTTAACTAGGTCGAGGAGTATTTACCAAGGCCCCTTTCAGGAAAGACGACTTTATTCTTTATTATGGAGTACAGAGGAAAATTGATAGATTCTGATGAATCTCAACGCAGGAAGATGGATGGAAGAGGCACTGTCTTTTTGTTTGACTTCCGCCGGCAAGAAAAAACTTGGAGGTGAGGCAAAGATTGAGATGTTATCTTATTTTTGTTTTTATTTAAAAAAATAAACACATACTCATCCCATAAGTGTTAGGGGAAAAATCATTCTCTAAGCAAAAATGTATAATTACTTTTATTCATGCGTTGAATCTGTACAAATGAAAATATAGATCATGAAGTCTCAAAGACAAGCTGTTAATAGGGTCTGATTCCAATAGAAATTTCTTGTATGATTTGATTTAGATTTAAAAATTGTGGATTTCCTATTTTTATGTTTTGTGTACACAAGATTGTCTCAAAGATTAATTTCTGACATTGATTGAATAATTGTTTTTTTTTTTTTTAATCTATTTTAAGTGTTGATGCAGCTCAAGAAGATGGCAGTCTGGGAAGACTGGTTAATGATGACCACATGCACCCCAACTGTAAAATGAAGAAGATGACAACAGAGGACAGACCACACCTCTGTCTGTTTGCGCTCCGAGACATTGATGTTGGCGAAGAAATAACTTAAGACTATGGACCAGCTGGCCTTGGAGAACACAGGTTTGTAAGATGCATCTTTAAGTACAATAACAGAGCCCACTTGTGGTGTTCTGGTGATGTAGTTTCCAATTAGTTTGGCAATCTAATAAATGTATGTGAAGTTTCTATGGAAGTTGAACATGATGACTGACTGGGGGAGTTCTCCATTGTCCACTATCTGTAATTCAAATTTGTGGGTCTGAGTCAAAGTTTGGCTCTGCAGGAACAACGAACTGGTCAGGGAGTGACAGTATTACAAAGTTCTGCGTTACTCCTTTCTGGGCGGTGGCCCTGTTAGGCCATCATATGCCATATTGCAAATATCCCCATTGTGGGACTAATTAAGGACATCTTTATGTTGTGGTTTCCCTACCAGAACCAGCACCAACCCTGTATATTCATGATATAAAACACTGTTTCAATTTGATATTTAGCCTTTCTATACTGTAAAAATAGAAGACCCCAGGCTTTCCTGCGCGCCCTTGCCCAATTGGTGGTGTTCAGGAGACAACCTGGGACTGAAATATCAGTCACAACCAGTGTTGTTTTCGTCACTGATGACTATGACGAAAATACTTCGTTAACGCCCCTTTTTTAATGACGATGACAAGCTATACGAGGTTCTTTTATGACGAAAACATGACGTGATGTACATGAATTTTTTTCGTTGACTAGACAAAATTGTTAGCATGTGGTTCATAAATTATTTTATGTTGCTTTTAGTGAAATAAAGCCACAACAGTTGCCCAACAAAATGTTTTGCTTCTCTGCTTATTTTGGAGCAGTGAGTATTGATTCCACTGTTGCCACTTTTTTCTGTTTGTAATGAAGAATCCTTAGTAGTCCATCCAAAAGTCTTTGTTATTGGGTGGAAACCTTGAATGCCTTGTTTTAACTCAAATGGACTTAAACCCATCCATCCATCCATCCATCCGTTATCTGTACCGCTTCTCCTCACTAGGGTCGCGGGGGGTGTTGGAGCCTATCCCAGCTGTCTTCGGCAGTAGGCGAGGTACACCCTGAATTGGTGTCCAGCCAATCGCAGGACATGCATAGACGAACAACCATCCACGCTCACACTCATGCCTCGGGGCAATTAGAGTGTCCAAGCAACTTGCCATGCATGTTTTAAGAATATGGGAGGAAACCGGATTACCCAGAGGAAACCCACGCAGGAAGGCCGGAGCCAGAATCGTACCTACGACCTCAATATTGTGAGGCCATCATGCTAACCAGTTGGGCCACCGTGCCGCTTGGACTAAAACCTTTGTGAATAAATTGACGAAAACTAGGGTAAAACTTTTTTTGCGTTTCCGTCGATTAAAACTGGACTAAAACCCTTTTTTTAGTTTTCGTTGACTAAAACTGGACTAAAACTATAACGAATTGGGATGACTAAATGTGATGTAAACAAATCAGCACTTTGTCCAAATGACTTGGACAAAATCTAAAATGCCTGCCAAAAACAACACTGGTCACAACACGTGTCTACAGAAGATTAATTGGCATGGGCGAAATTAATTAGTTTTATTTCATTCATGAGCTTATGTTTTGTTTTGGGTGGCTAAGGCTTAAAATGTGTAAAAATCTAATCCAACCTCAAATATAATTAATTCAATAAATTTATGATGCTACTAAAACATCGAAGCAGCCTCCTCCAGGCTTTACAGACTCAGAAATGGAGGTATGCGTATCGTGTGCTCATCCTGTCGTGTCTCGAGATGTTAAAATTGCAGTTAGATAGACGTGTGCTGATTAGACAAGACTTCTAATATATCTGGTGTCACAGGATATTTGTCAGTGAATGTGTATGTCTGGTTTGAGGCTCACTCAGCTTTTTCTTGTGTTGTGGGGTCCAGTTGAGTTGAATTGCGAGTCAGGTATGTTGGCCATCTGACACCCAACTGTCAGGTTTGCGTTCGTGGGGACCCCGTAGAGCCATTTTTATTGTTGACATAAATCATAGCTAATCATCTTTTCCTTCATTATCATATGAAATACAGTTAGGAGTTGTATGTGCCTTTACTATGTTATAATCTTAGAACCTACCAGCCACTACAGCTGTCCGACAAGAAGACTTTTGGCTGTCCTGTGCTCCATTGCGGCCCTGGTGGCGTTCAAAAGACAACCTGTGACTGAAATATCAGTCACAACATATCTCTACTGAAGATTAATTGTCATGCGCTAAAGTAATTGGTTTTGTTTCATTCGTGAACTTGTTCGTTAAAATGTGTAAAATTCTGATCCATTTTCTTTTTTTTAATTCATTAAATTAATATTCAACTTGTTCATTAGGATGGAGGACAACCGACAATGACTGAATCGGCTGAGGTTGATGCCACCAGAACATCGAAGCAGCCTTCTCAAGGTTTGACAGACTCTGAAAAGGAGGTATGCGTATCATGTGGTCATCCTGTCGTGTCTTGAGATGTTAAAATTACAGTTAGATAGACCTGTGCTGGTTGGACAAGTTTTCTAATATATCTGGACATAAATCGTAGCTAATAATATTTTCCCTCATCATCATATGATATACAGTTATGCGTAGTGTATGTCTTTACTATGTTACAATCTAAGAACCTACCAGCCACTACAGTTCTCTCATTGGGAGACTTAAGCTTTCGTCAGGCTGTCGACTGCTGCATTGCCCTCTTATTGGCTTTAAGTACACAACCTGTAACTGAATTATCTGTCAGAACAGAACCTATGTGTCCACAGCAGGTGATTTGGCATGTGGATTCTTCAGATTTTTAGAAAATAGGTAAAATTGTGATCAAAAGTTTAAAATGTATAAAATTCTGGTATAGTTTGCAATAGTATATCTATTAAATCATTTCAAAACTTCTTAACAAGGATGGAGAACATTGGCTGTGACCGAATTGGTTGAGGTTTACATTACCAGGACCATTGAGCAGCCTCCTCGGGATCTACAAATTTAGGAATGAAGATATGCATCCCATGTTACAATCCTGTTATGGCCCGAGGTTTTGAAGTTGCAGTTACATATTGGGCTGGGCGATATGGCTGATAAGTACATAGCGATATAAGTATTTCATATGGGTCCATCGATACACATTGAATTCTTTTTTCATATTATTTTATTCATTATTTTTTTTATTTTCCAATATTTTCACTGCCCTGTTAAAAAAACATTTAATGTAGTTTTCCTCCCGGGAGCTTTTTGTTACGGTCAATTAAGTGTTTTTGTTAAATATAGCTGCGTAGAATAATTATATGCATTATTATCGTACCACAATGTTTTGGTTTTGCAAATAATTTCCTAAAATCATTCTAATTTTGTTATTACATTATTTTGTCATAATATCATTCATCAATATTTTAGTTTTTTTTTTTTTCAAATAGAATTAAGACCTTTTTCTGTGCAGATTCCTCTGGGGATTAAGTATTTAATGGGTTCTCAATTTTCTCTTGGACTCTGATGCAACCCAGTCTCCTCCCTTGGACAAAAAATATGGGCTGAATCTTCCTTGGAATAACGACACAGATTCTGACGAATCATTGTCAAATCCTGCCCCTGAACTTTGTGCCTCAGACCCAGACCATATTACTATCCCAAGGCTCAGGAGGACCAAAAGTATACAGGTAAACAACCCATATAGATTTCAGGGAATCTTACAAGCAAATTGCATATATTTTATTGGTCTCCTGCCTTCTATCCTTTATATTTCGTTGTTGTTGTTGTTTTTTAGATTAAAAAAACAGGCTGACTTTGGAATGGATAAGCATTATTACTCCAACTCAGATGACAGTGGAGATGAATATATTCCGGATACAAGTGAGGCCTCTGATTCAGACGGAAGTGAATCTTTGAAAATTGTGGACCCTCTCTTGAAGTCTAAGAATGCCTTCAGAGATTTTTCTCCCACACCACGAATCTCAAAAGCCACCTCAACGCAGGTTGTTAATCAAGGGCGTTCACCCGTTCGGAGGAGTAGCAGCACTGGTGTGATTCTTGAATTCTATGGCTCTTCAAATATTTGTGCAGTTTAACACAAATCATCCAAAATAGAATTCAAGCACATCTGTGACAGAAATTCAAATTCAGAAGTCAAAGAGAGAGAACAAAAAAAAAAATCTAATGCTGCGCTTCTTCCGAAGACATATACTGTAAACATTAAATGTATGTTAGGACAATCTTGAAAAAAGTATTAGAACACCCTTTACTTTTATTTCTTGTTAATTTTATTAACCAAAATATGTCCATTTTTATTACAGATTAATGAATACAAAATTAAAACTCTAATCAGCTACTTTTTAATCGTTATATTCTTATAAACAAATGTTATACATCTGTGTGTTAACTTATACAAGAAATGACGGAAAAGCAAGGGTGGTTTAGTATTTTTTTATCGTATATAGTCTGTATAATATCTTTAACCTATGCTGATGCTGTTTAATACTGATTTAAATAATAATAATAATGTCATAATCTGTTGGTTTTACATGAACAAAACCTTTCAAGCACTTTTTAAAATTCTAAATACTACCTCTTGTCAGTAAGTTGGTTCACAGCACTGCCTTGGAGTGAAAGTGTGTAGTGCTGAGACAGTCGGTATGTGCTGAGTCGTCTGACGTTTGTGTGACTGGTACCCAGGAAGGTAGCAAAACCAGGCAGTGTGTATGTCGTACCCAGGAAGGCAGAGAAACCAAGCAATATGTATGTGGTACCCACGAAGGCAGAGAAACTAAGCAGTGTGTATGTGGTACCCGGGAAGGTAGCAAAACCAGGGAGTGTGCATAGATACAGACCCCAAAAGTGATTAAAACCAAATAAAGTCCCCAGAAGATCATCTGTAGTCAGGTGAAGGACCCTGTACTTTGTTCAACTCATTTACTCCCTTAGACGTACAAAGACGTCTTTTAATGCAATGGCGCCCTCTACCAAAGACGTATAAGTACGTTTCCTGTCTTTTTTACGTCATAGTGTACATAAGGGTCTGATGCAACCTCTGACTGAGAATCAGCCTTGTCCGCATTGTGAATCATGTAAAAATCACCCAGCAGGGGGCAGAGGTGCAAAAGATCCGCCTTGAATCTGCGCCAGAGGTACAAATGGGGGGGCGGGATCCTGGGGTAGACTTATAAGTGTGGAGAGCAGCGTGGGTAGCAGCAGCATCGGCAGCACTAGCAGCAGTCGCATTAGTAGCGTTAGCAATGAAATCCTCCAAGCAAATGACGATCGAGGAATGCTTTTTTGTAAAAAAAAAGCTTCCTAAAAGCATCAAGGCGATGGAGACGCTTTGGTTGAGAGGATGACGCTTCGTCGTCGTCACAACAAAACGGCGTCTAAAGAGGGTGCGCGTGCCTTGCGGCCTGCATCGCCTGCCTTCGGACAATAGCCAAAGCAGCTGAGAGTCCTCACCAGATCCCCCCGAACGAGGAGGTAAGCGCTCGCAAGTTACCATTGAACATGTGGTTTTACCCCTCATGCTTTTATTGTACATATCATGCATCTTGCGGGCAGAAAATGTCGCGTAAATGTGCAGTTAGACGCGAGCTTGCTCGCTGACTTCCTCATCCGGCCGCCTCTATTGCACAATTACACGCGAGCGTAAGTCCTCGCCGACGAGGAAGTAAACGCTCGCAAGTTACCATTAAACATGTGGTTTTAGCCCTCATGCTTTTATTGTACATATCATGCATCTTGCGGGCAGAAAATGTCGCGTAAATGTGCAGTTAGACGCAAGCTTGCTCGCTGACTTTCTCGTCCGGGCGCCTATTGCACAATTACACGCGAGCGTAAGTCCTCGCCGACGAGGAAGTAAACGCTCGCAAGTTACCATTGAACATGTGGTTTTAGCCCTCATGCTTTTATTGTACATATCATGCATCTTGCGGGCAGAAAATGTCGCGTAAATGTGCAGTTACGCGCGAGCGCATCTCCTCCCCGACGAGGAAACAACAATACTGAATGGTGTGGTAATCATGCATACTTTCTAAAATTCACAGATTGTGCATCCCGCGGCAAGAAAGTTCCTCCTCGTCTTGTTGGTGTAAAGAAAGGTAAATTATAATATGAAACTTCACACGCCAGCAATAAAATGCAGCAATAAATATATATTTCCAATTGTTTGTATTTCTGTAATTTACAGGTTGTGCATCAGGAAGCAGTGGTTCCGGATGGCGTCACACTGGATGGCAACCGAGGAAAATCGACTTTACAGCAACCCCTGGACCACTGAATGCCGCTGCCCATTTGGAGTCTGAGGAGCCAGCTGATTTCCTGCAGCTGTTTCTCACGGATGAGCTTCTGCAGCACATCGCGGATGCCAGCAATCACTTCCCAGACAATTATTTTCACACAAACCCCAGTGGACAAACACAAGCTCGCCTATTTTCCACGGACCAGCAAAGCCAGACCACAACGAAAGTGTCGGGTCTGTTTGTGCAAAGGCAAACGGAGTGAAACAAGAATGTGGTGTGAACTATGTTGTGTGCCCTTGCATCAAGGCAACTGTTTTATTTTATATCACACAAAAAAAAAGTATGTATGACACTGATGTATTTCATTTTTGTACATAGTTCAACAGTTCAGTCGTTTAGTGTTATGTGCAAATAAATTTATTTTATCAAAAACATTTTTTGTGCTTTTTTTTGTTATTTTATAGAAGGCATGCATTATTTAGATGTTAGAGGTGTCATAAAAGCCATAAATAATAGTGTCAAAATTCAAATTATGGTCAAAATGCATCAGTTTACAAAAAGCTCATTTTCTCAGTTTTTTCCCCAGGGATTGGAGTTTTCATGAAATTTAGCTATTTTCAAATGCCGATTGCTCAAGAATGGAAAAAGATAGGAACAAACATTTTTTTCTGTTGAAAGAAGAGAGTCTCATCTTTCTTCGGGTGTGCTCCATGTCTATATAGCATTAGAATACTATATTCTGTGGGCCTTGCAATATTAGTCAAAACCCAGGAAAACGCTGGGATTGAGCGGGTTGCTCCAGTGAAAATGGCTGGTATTTAATGAGTTAAGACTGGTTAGGACATCCGGCTCGCAGTCCCAAGGTGCAGGGTTCGATCCCGGGACCCAGCTTTCCTGTGTGGAGGTTGCATTTGTGAGTGAGTTTGAGCGCAGATGGTTGTTCGTCTTTGCGTGCCCTGCGATTGGCTGGCAACCACTTCAGGGTGTGCCCCGCCTACTGTCCGTTGACAGCTGGGTAGGCTCCAGCACGCTATCCTTGTGAGAATAAGCGGATTGGATATTACATGTATGTGTTTATGCCCTAGGCCAGGCGAGGGCAAACTACGGCCCGGGGGCCACATGCGGCCCGTTAAGTTTTAATCCGGGCCGCCGAACTTGAAAAAAATTTAATGAATAAACCTTGTTAATGTTTTATTTTCTAAACACTGTGGTTTTCAAAGACAAATATTATTGTTGGAATGCTTTTATTCACTTTCATTTAAAATTAAATGTATTTTTTTTCTCAGATGAGGTGAGGTTTCCAAAACACTCCATCCATCTGCTCCTGGTCCGGCCCCTCTGTCATATTTTAGAACCCATTGTGGTCCTCCAATCAAAAAGTTTGCCCGCCCCTGCCCTAGGCTTTGTGTCTTTGCTTGGTTGACTGTGTAATGAGTGTATGAATGCATTTCTTTCTACCAGACACCTTGGACTTCCCATGGCAGATTAATAATCTATTTTATCTATCCATCAGGGTCACGAATGTCATTTGATGAGTAGAGAATTTAGAGTCTCCAATTAACCTAATATACATGGATTTGCGCATGGAAACCTGAGAAAAAGCCCTTAGTCCTACTTTTCCATCTGAACCACTTTATCCTCACGAGGGTCACAGCCGTGACATCCCAGCTGACTTCAGAAAGTAAGTGGGCGACGACTCATGATCTCTTGGTTGAATAATATTGTTAGGGGCTCAAAATGGCCCTCTACAATAAAATGGCAGAAGAATATTACATACTCTCTGGCAGAAGAATATTGCGTTTTTTTTGTTTTGTCCAATTAACTTAAATAAAACTTGGGAAAATTTAATGATTACATGTAAACCAGCTGGTCTTCCCCATACCAAGCCCTGGCTAAAACTGACTGAAAAATGCATGATGTGTGCCTTTTAAACTCCTCGGCCCATCCACTATGCCAGGGATGGGCAAACTTTTTGATTGGGAGGGGGGGGGCACAATGAGTCCTAAAATACATTTAATTTTAAACGAAAGTGAACAAAAGCATTACAACAATATATATGTCTTTGAAAAACCACAGTATTTAGAAAATAAACCATTAACAAGGCTTATTCATTTAATTTTTTTCAAGTTTGGGGGGCTGGATTGAAACGTTTAACGGGCCACAAGTGGCCCCCGGGCCGTAGTTTGCCCAAGTGCCCTAAGCCAATTGATTCTAAAAAATAACAGTTTTCTTCATCAAAACAACATTTTATGATCAACATAAATGTTAGTGAGTACATAAAGGTATACTCATTCGATCTATCATAACCCCATGCACTTAGACTGTACAAAAAAAAGAAAATTTTTATTTTAAAACCTAGTATTTCGCCATGACGTCACACGCTAGCGTCAAGTGCTTGGCGCTAAAAACCCGGAAGTAACAGCGGCGCTCGGTTTGAAAGTGGAGAGTTGTGCATGGTAGGCGAATTCGGGAGAAATGTTTGTTGAACACGAGGACTGTGGCGTAGAAGATGGTTTAACAGCGATCTAGTGCGCACCCAACCGTGATGGCTGACCAACGAAATAAATGCGGACCGACGGAGTGGACTGACAGGACGTGGAAAACAGGTGTGTGGCATGTGTGCGTGTGCACGAATGTGGGAGCGCGTTCACTATGGTGGCAGCGATCGCAAAGCAGCAGCACCACTCCTTGACAAAAGTATTGTACTTTCTCTGATGTTTTGGGTTTGCTCTGCTTTGGGGTTTGTAGTTCTGGCCACGCAAAAGTAACAAAGCAAGTTCTTGGATGTCTGCTTTTTTCTTGAACTGTTAATTGGTTAACATCGTGGCTCTTATTTTTATCTAATGTATGGAGTTTGGTGGCTATCTATATGCACAACTATATTAGTTGCACTTGAAATTACATACAGAAAATTAGTATAAATAGGTTACGCTATAAAGTATAACAATATTAACAATCGTTATTGTTGTTACTGTTTATTTATTTTATTTTGCAATAACTGTGCTCCAAGCTTAGCTGTTGTGCCAGCTGCCAAGTAAAAATATGTAATCTCACTCAATAATAGGAATAAATACTTAACTAACATCTCAATTTTTCGGGTTGGGCTGTGGGGGAGGGGAGGGTGGCTGCCTGACATAAAGCAGACTGTCCTGCACATGCGCAGACCAGCCGAGTGTGTGAAGTGTGCGTAAGTGCAGTACCGGGACCGACCACTAGACAGCGATCCTGAGTAATTTTTCCGCACACACATTTCTAGCACACTCGTCTTGTTTTTGTGACCTTCCTGGGAAGCCCTGAAACTTTGACAGGACCTCCCCCTGAGCTTCTTATCACTGAATTCAATGCTCTTTTTTGTGGGGCCCAGATTTTTGGTCCCCACAAAAATTTTGGTCCCCTACAGTGGGTGTGCTGTCCGATGTTGGTCCCCAACATGTAGCTTATACAAACACACACACACACCCCTACTTGTTTTTGTGACATTGTTGGGCCACCTGAGCAAAACTCACATTGTGGGAACCACCCTTTCTAGTGGTTGTACAGCTCTGAAAAAAATCAGGCAGTGTCCAGGAATTTAGTTAAACACAAAAACCACTTCAAATTACCAATTAATGACCTGGAGGTCAAATGAGTGACTCAAGTGCATGTAATTCAGTCACTGTAGCCCAAAGATTCTCTGGGCCAGTGGATGAACCATTATTCGTCTTGGACAGCATTGAAGCAGGCCGTAGCCTGGTTTCTAAAGCTGAAAGACTTACTGACAGAGTAAAGGAAAATAGAAAGGAGTTAATCACATTAGGTGAAGAAGGCAAGATGAATTTATTCAAGAGAACTGTCAAAGGAAAGTATTTGACCTGCGACGACTTGGATAAAGCAGAAAGAGAACTTGTGAAATACTGTCAAAGGCGAAGTTTCAAAAAAGATTTAGCCATATTTGAAAAACAAAAAAGGGTGAAGAAAAGTAGCCCACTTTACAAGTTCAATATAGTACTTCAAGATGGTGTCATGAGGGTTGGTGGACAGTTGAGCCACGCAGCCATGCCTGAAACAGCAAAACAGCAAGCCATCTTGCCAAGGATTCACATAACACAAAGCTAGTCCTGAGATACATTCATGAGATTACAGCTCACGCTGGAAGGAACCACATGATGGCTAATCTGCATCAACAGTTTTGGATACCTCGAGCTGCTAGAGTCATCAGAAGAGTGCTACCTGACGATCCGCCTTTCAAGAGAATTGGCGTTGATTATTTTGGTCCATTCTAAGTAAGTAGGGTTAGAGGACAAGTAAAGAGATACGGCGTGATTTTTACATGTCTCGCTGTACGAGCCGTACATCTGGAAATTGCATCTTCACGTGACACAGATGCTTGTCTCAACGCAATCCGAAGATTTCTTGTCAGAAGAGGACAAGTGAGAGAGATGTATTCTGATAACGGAACCAACTTTAGATCAGCTGACAGTGAAATGAAGAAATCAATCAAAGAATGGAACACTAAGTAAATCGAGAAACACTTGCTGCAAAAAGGTATTCAGTGGCATAGCAATCCCCCAGCAGGTTCCCACCACGGAGGAAGCTGTGAGCGACTTATTTGGTCTGTGAGAAAAATCCTGAATGTCACTGTAAAAGAACAAATTTCGGGTGAAGAAAGTCAATATACCTTGCTTGGTGAGGCTGAAGCAGTTATAAACAGCAGGCCTATCACAAGGACATCGACGACTTGGAAGCACTCACACCCAACACTCTGTTGTGGCTGAAGGTCAAACCTGAGTTACCTCCTGGAGTCTTCTGTAAAGACGACCAATACGCCCCAATACGTACCTCTGGGAATGAGCTGGTCAGCTCTTTAAAGAGTATTATGTAAGTTGAAATACATTAATCCATTTTTCTTTTTTGGACCATCTTTAACTGTGTAGTGTGTAATGTCTAAAATACAAAATGATCAGATTTTAGGGTGCAGTTGATGACTGTGGCACAGGTCCTCGCTCTACAAGTGCTAATAGTCTTCGGCAAAGAGAAAAATCTGCCATAAGGTACAGAAAACATTGGCATCAGAGTAAATGGATGCATGTTTTTGCAATGTGCGAGGAAACTGGCGAACTCAGAGAAAACTACGCAGGCTTGGGAGAACATGCAAACTCTACACAGGAAGGCCGGAGCCGGAATCGATCCCACAACCTCTGCATTGTGAGACCATCGTGCTCACAAGTCGCCCACCGTGGCGGCCGTCCATTATGAATGCCATCCCACCATCCATTATCTGTACGGCTTCTCCTCACAAGGGTTGCGGGGGGTGCTGGAGCCTATCCCAGCTATCTTGGGGCAGTAGGTGGGGTACACCCTAAACTGGTTGCCAGCCAATCGCAGGTCACACAAAGACAAACAACCATCCGCGCTCACACTCACACCAATTTAGGGTGTCCAAACAACCTGCCATGCATGTGTTTGGAATGTGGGAGGAAACCGGAGAACCCACGCAGGCGTGTGGGAAACATGCAAACTCCAAACAGGAAAGCCGGAATCAATCCCGCGACCTCTGCATTGTGAGACCATCGTGCTAACAAGTCGCCCACCATGCATCCCTGCTAAATAAATGATTAATTTTTACATTTTAGTATTTGTAAGCGATCTTGTGTTCATGACAGCATTTTCAACAGTGTGGGTGTTTGTATGAAAGCATTTCACTCGTGTATGGGCATGAGCATGTTTCAGTTGTATTTATGAATAACAATAATTTCACAATTGTGCCTGAGCGCCTTTCACTGGTGTGTATGAGAATGTTTCACCTATGTGTATGAGCGCATTTGACGAGTGTATGAGCAACAACTATTTCACTAGTGTGTATGAGAGCGTTTCACTCGTATGTATGATAGCGTTTCATAAGTATGCATGAGCAACAACAATTTCACTGGTGTGTAAGAGTGCATTTCAGAAGTGTGAAGCGATTCCTGACTTTTGTCCCCAACGGCACCTCATACTCCCCATCTCCCGCTCACTTCTCCTGACCCCATGAGCCATCCCCGTTGCTACTACATGGAGATTTGATGTGTTTTTTTGTTTTTTTTGTTATTAGCTTCTTCAACATCTCTTCTGATTCTCATCTCTTCTCTGGCGCTCGTCTCCGCCTGTCTGATTTGAAGTCGACCTCAGAATTTGCACTATTTTGACATGACTTCTGTGGTAATCACTACTGACATATTGTGTCATTTGCTCAATAATACATTAAAATTATAATAAATAATTAAAATGGGTCCGGTGCCGAGCTCTGGCTTCATATCTTTAAAAGTGGTCTTCTCAAATCTGTTACTAATGGCCTCTAAATCAGTTGTGGTAGAGAAGGGGCAAATTAGACCTTATGGCATCTTAATTTGGTCAAGTCTTGTACCCATTTTCAAGGCCAGCGACTATTGCTTTAGCTATATACAAGAAAAGGATTACTCTGAATATACACAACAACAAATCCCAGATGTCCAACCCAAATGTTGTTTCAAAATAATCCAGTTCAGATGATAAACAAATGTATTGGTATGTTGAGGTCATTATTTCAAATCAAAATATACACTTCTTTTTCAGACAATGGGGAGGATCGAAGAAGTGGAAAAGTTGCAGGAGTAACTTCAAAACAATGCAAAGAGACAGAATCTGGAAGAATGTCAAGTTTGTCCATGTTTATATTTCTGGAATTTAGTGGGCGTGCATCTCGAAATGTTTGGGGATGGTTCGGGCTGCCAGACAAGACTTTCACTGCGAGCGCTGGACCACTGGATGCTGCGGCAAACAGCGGACTTCTTGCAGCTATTTATTACCAACAAGCTACTCCTGCACATCAATGATGCGGATGGCACAGACTGCTTTGCAGACAATTATTTTGAGGCAAAACCAAGAGGTCTGTAAGCACTCTGAAAACAAAGTAAAATATTTGACACCCACGGCAAAAAAAGCCATGCTACAGCATAGGGCTGGGCGATAAACCGAAAATTTACCGTTACCGAAATTTATTACAATGACCGAAATCATTTTGCCCATGTCGGTAAATTCGATGAATAAAAAAAGAAAAGCCTTTTGTCTGCGGCAATGTTCATGCCCCTTTAAGACCGCTACAGCGCCTCTAGTCATGTGACTCCACCCGTCTGTCGCTCTCGTTGCTGGCGATTCAAATCCAGAAGCTTTCTCACCACCCACAACACAACCATGCTGTGCTGAAAGTTCAAAGTGAGAAGCAAGGTTCGACAATTGACAACAGCCCATGAACGGAGGCGACACCATACGAGAGAACGTCTCAGAGGTGGACGCGATAGCTTAGCACATAGCTAAAGATAAAGCTCCTCTAGTTACGTGGCGCGCACAGGATTTAAACGCTTCATGAAAGCCGTATTTCCCGATATGGACTACATCGGGCCGGGAGCTTAGACATGTCAAGCATTTTGCATCTACATCCGACTTGTGGTCGGGTCGCAACATGGATCCCTGATTGAGCCTAACTGTGCATTACATAGATGACAAGTGGCGACTGCGCAGCAGAGTACTCGAGACGGCACATTTTCCCCGATAATACCCACTTGTTTATTTGGCTTGCATTGACATTTTCTTTCATTTTATTTAGCGTTTTTTTATTTGCCATTATTTACATCATGAGAGCATCTTGGCGCAATCTATTTGCAGAAAAAGATTTCGCAAGAGGTACCCTTTTTCTTTGTGACATTGTTCAAGTCATGCAAAGCAAGCTCAGGGTTCGCGGTTAACCGCTTCCCGATTGCCCGGGGCAAGTGAAATTTGGCCACGGGCAAGGTAAAATTATGGGCAACTTGCCCGACCGGGCAAGCATTTTTTAAAGCAGCCAAATAGCTTTAATTTTGACGAAAACGGTGGTGTGATCTGTTTGTGTGCACTGTATGGTGATGGTTTAACCCAGACAACCCCTTATGTTTTGGTATGGTCCATTGGCCTTATCGGGGGCAATGGGCGGGCGCTACGGGGATCAGTTAGTTCAGTGAATGTCGAGTTAAAGTGGACGTCAATAAATCCCGCAGTATTGGAACTCGCTGTCGTAGCATCCTCATTTGAAGTTTGAAAAACACAACAAAAACCTACGATATTTTGGCCGAAAATTGGCGACGAGTTCGTTCAAATCCGAACATTTCGGATTCCTCTGACATGACTAAAATAGCTCGAATATTTTTAAGTAGACAATTCAGTTGTGAGTAAGGAAGGGAGTAATATTTGATTATTGGCTGTTAATTCATTAGCTCCATGATGTGACCTGACTTAGTGTCAGTGACTGTGTTCTGTTTATGCTATGAAACTTATGGAGGCAGCACCACAGGCACTGGTCTTAAAGGAATACACAAATTTGCCACACTCATAATTTACTCATGTGATTCCTCAATTAATACGCTCTCCTGGACTTAAAATTGATCATCTGGATTGCTGTAATATCATTTTCCCAATTTAACATGCAGATTTGTTAATTATTAAAACTACAATTAACATTTTCAATAACTGCACAGGATGATACATTTGCTCTTGTGAGTAGGGTTTCATGGTTGACGATGAAAACAAGATTAATTTATGCTTATCAGATTATATGTTTATTTACATTTGTGGCGCACATTTTACAACCATAAACATTTTATTCTTAGAGAAAAAAAATTGTCACTTGCCCAAGTCGGGCAAGTAATTTGGCCACTCGGGCAAGGCAAATTTTAGTGGCACTTGCCCTATGGGCAAGCAGTTTTTAAAGTTAACCGCGAACCCTGCAAGCTATTTGGAATGTTCATACAAATGATTTTTGTACTTTTATTTTTCATTGAAAGTAAAGTGTACCAGTTGGTCAATAAAAAAAACAGTCAATATGCAATTCCTGCATTTATTTTGATTTTAGTCCACGTGGGAATTTATTGTGCATTTATCGTTATCGAGGTAAAATTGCTCGATTTCTCGCGATATTGATTTGAGGTCATATCGCCCAGCCCTTCTACAGCATGTATACAGTGTGAGACGTGTTGTGTTCACTTGCTCCAAGGCAATTGTTTTTAAGTGTATACCACATACCCAACGAATTGTGTAATTTGTATGGCGGGGTGTACACATGCGTTGCAAAAACACATGCACACACTGTCACTCACGCACTTCCGTATATAGTTTATTTCAGCACCTTTTGTCATGCTGTTTTTATTTTATAGAAGGAAAGCATTATTTTGATGTCTGAGCTGTCACAAAAGAAAAAATAGAACTGTTGAAGTCAAGTCAAGCTTGTGCTTGAAATGTTTGTTCTTAGTTTCTCAGTTTTTCGTGAGCAATGGGAATTCAGTTATATTCAAACGCTGTCAGGTAAAGGCTCCATATTTTTATAGCATTATAGCACACTATTCTGTGGGCGCTAGAATTGAAGGGTTTGCGTTAGTAAAAATAGGTGGGATTAAATGAGCTGAAGTGTATCTCTTGAGTGCTCCTTAAATATTTGCCTGTGTTGGTATATTTTATTTTGGTCGTGTCATGTTTATTCTTACGCTGAAAGAGACATGAGGTGTTCGAAAAAAATAAATGATTTTTTTTTCCCGGTCAAAACTACCAATGGTGTCTGTTTTTTTTCCCTCCGTGAAATGTACGAGTTATCACTTTGACGCGCATGATGTCACGTGGCTGGAGGACTGGAAACTTGCACGAACAACATTTACGTTGAAATGTAACAATGACACATATATCGACATCTAACAAACATGCATGGGCATCTAACATTGACACTTACATTGACGTCTATAACATAAACCATTACAATCACATCTAACAAACACGGACATCTAACAGACACATCGACATCCATCATAAACATTTACATAGACATCGACATCTAACCAACCTTTACATAGACATCTTACACACATCGACATCTAACAAACATTTACATAGACATCTAACATAAACACATCTAATATAGACACATAGATTGACATCTAACATCGACACATTGAGATCTAACATAGACATACATTGACATCTAACAAAGACTGTTACATCGACAACTAACATCGACACAAGGCTTTGTCAAATGACACGTCATGACGACATATACAGAGACACAAGGCACAACAGCATATTTTTGGTACAAATTGAACCCGATATGTTAGCTACCTCGTTCGACTTAAAGGGTTAGCGAACTTGTTATGGTGGTTGAGGCGTGGTGGCTACCCAGCTCGTGTAGTGTATATTAAACTTAAGTTAATAATTTATGACCAGTAAACACGGATGTTGTAACGCAAAACAATGTTCAAATGTTAGTTTTTTTTCAACACATTTCATGAGAAAAAGCTCTACTTGTCTGTGAGAAATGTATGTTGTAGACCCATTATATAACACAATATTACACAATTTTACATTGGAATTTCATTTAATAAAACATTGACAATTATCTTTACAAACACTGTGTATGATTCATCTTTTCATTTGTTGTTCAATGAGCAAAACAGTGGCGATCAAAACAGTGCAAATTAAATGACATTTTATAGGTATCTGGCTGCAATACAGTGAACCCTCGCTACTTCGCGGTTCACCTTTCGCGGGTTCAGTGCTTCGCGGGTCTAAAAAATATTCGGGGGCATTGTAGTTTCGCCGAGCGGCACGACGGGGCGCTGGAGTGGTTAGACGGCCGGCGTGCGCCGAAGAAGAACGTGGGCGAAGAGGAGAGTGGACAAAGAAGAGCACGTTCCCCCGGGCACGATTTGGGGCGACGTTTCGCGCGGTTCGGACCGTACCAGAGCTCCGGCCAGCGTGCGTGGCAGTTAAGCCGAAGAGGAACAACTTCCGCCCGGGCACTAGCGGGGTGACATTTCGCTCCGTTCGGGACCGTGCGAGAGCTCCGGAGGAGACCGGCCGGCGTGCGTGGTTGTTAAGCCGAAGAGGAACACCTTCCGCCCGGGCATGAGCGGAGCGCGAGGCTGTCAGTTATGAATGAATAAATGAATAAATAAATGAAGAATGCCAGGGCACACCGGACGGCGTACCAGCAGGTAAAAGTCGAAGTAATTAAATAAATACAAAAAGAAGTAATTGAATAAATACAAAAATAATGGCTGGGGAATAAAAAAATGTTTTAATAATTTTTTTTTTTGTTATAACATGAATTTCACCCTCTCTCTCTCTACCCGTATATATATATATATATATATATATATATATATATATATATATATATATATATTATTTTATTTATTTATTTTTTTAAGCATTTTTGAAGGTGCGCCGCTACTTCGCACTTTTTTTTTTAAAGCATTTTTGAAGGTGCGCCGCTACTTCGCACTTTTTTTTTTTAAGCATTTTTGAAGGTGCGCCGCTACTTCGCGGATTTTCAGTTTTCGCGGGTGGTCTCGGTCCCCATTAACCGCGATAACCGAGGGTTCACTGTAGTAAGTTACATTCTAATTTACATTTACAGGTAATGGAAATGACTACTGGTAACCTCAATTTAACTGTATTTCAGTCAGAATGCCTCAAACATCATAAAAAAATAAAACGTTGAGTATTATTTCTCCTTCAAAATGTCAGAAGAAATACTCTATAATGGCCTGACGACATTAACATAGTTTATAGTATATAGCAGGGGTGGGAAAACTTTTTTATTGGCGGGCCACAATGGGTTCTAAAATTTGACAGAGGGGCTGGACCAGGAGCAGATGGATGGAGTGTTTTGGTAACCTCATCTCATCTGAGAAAAAAAAAACATTTAATTTTAAATGAAAGTGAACAAAAGCTTGTCTTTGAAAAACCACACTATTTTGAAAATAAAACATTAACAAGGTTTATTTTTTTTTTTTTCAAATTCGGCGGGCCGGATTAAAACGTTTAACGGGCCGCATGTGGCCCCCAGGCCGTAGTTTTCTCACGACGGTATATAGCATAGCGGCATAGGTTCCCTCGTCAACATCAAGTGAGTTACCCTCTTACCAAGACCAAAATACGGGGCTCCCCATCTCCCGGTCACTTCTCCAGACCCCAACAGTCACCCTCGTTGCGAGAACTTTAAGATTCGATGTTTATTTTTTTTCGCTTCTTCAACTTCGTGTCTGATTCTTTTCTCTTCTCTGGCTCCAGGATTCCGCTGTCAATCAGATGACGATTGAGGCGGGACTTCCGGTTCAAAGTCACCCTCAGAGTTTGCAACCATTTGAGATGGCTTCTGTGGTAATAACAACTGTCATAGGTGCAATTTGCTCTATAAAGCATTAAAAAAAAAAATAATAATAAATTACAAAAAATAGTCAAGTACAGCACTCGTCTCATAAACTAGGTAAGAATTTAGCGTTACTAACGTTGCTACACTATAAAGAGTGTTTTACTGACTAGCTAAACCCAGTTTTGGTTTAGCTGTTATAAAAGTTTGGTTTTTTAGTGCTGTAAATGCATTTTCAGCTCGCGCTGTACACATTTGCTATGAGAGGCATTATCTCATAAGGGAAATATTGGACAATCAAATTAATGACTGCCCAGGCATCAGGATGTCTTTTTACACTATATAAAGGTGGAAATCTACATTGGAAACGTTTAGTTTAGCTGTTAATGAAGTTTCGTTTTTTTTAGTGCTGAAAATTCATTGTCTGCTGGCGCTGTACACTTTTTCTAAGTGTTGCAATATCTCATGAAGGAAATACTGGACAATCAAATTAATGACTTTCCAGGCTTCAGGATGCCTTTCTACACTATATAAAGGTGGAAATTTACATTGGAAACGTTTGGTTTAGCTGTTATAAAAGTTTGGTTTTTTAGTGCTGTAAATGCATTTTCAGCTCGCGCTGTACACATTTGCTATGAGAGGCATTATCTCATAAGGGAAATATTGGACAATCAAATTAATGACTGCCCAGGCTTCAGGATGTCTTTTTACACTATATAAAGGTGGAAATTTACATTGGAAACGTTTGGTTTAGCTGTTATAAAAGTTTGGTTTTTTTAGTGCTGAAAATGCATTTTCAGCTCGCACTGTACACATTTGCTATGTGAGGCATTATCTCATAAGGGAAATACTGGACAATCAAATTAATGACTGCCCAGGCTTCAGGATGTCTTTTTACACTGTATAAAGGTGGAATTTACATTGGAAACGTTTGGTTTAGCTGTTATAAAAGTTTGGTTTTTTGTGCTGAAAATGCATTTTCAGCTCGCACTGTACACATTTGCTATGTGAGGCATTATCTCATGAAGGAAATACTGGACAATCAAATTAATGACTTTCCAGGCTTCAGGATGCCTTTTTACACTATATAAAGGTGGAAATTTACATTGGAAACGTTTGGTTTAGCTGTTATAAAAGTTTGGTTTTTTAGTGCTGTAAATGCATTTTCAGCTCGCGCTGTACACATTTGCTATGAGAGGCATTATCTCAAAAGGGAAATATTGGACAATCAAATTAATGACTGCCCAGGCTTCAGGATGTCTTTTTACACTATATAAAGGTGGAATTTACATTGGAAACGTTTGGTTTAGCTGTTATAAAAGTTTGGTTTTTTAGTGCTGAAAATGCATTTTCAGCTCGCACTGTACACATTTGCTATGTGAGGCATTATCTCATGAAGGAAATACTGGACAATCAAATTAATGACTTTCCAGGCTTCAGGATGCCTTTTTACACTATATAAAGGTGGAAATTTACATTGGAAACGTTTGGTTTAGCTGTTATAAAAGTTTGGTTTTTTAGTGCTGTAAATGCATTTTCAGCTCGCGCTGTACACATTTGCTATGAGAGGCATTATCTTATAAAAGAAATATTGGACAATCGAATTAATGACTGCCCAGGCTTCAGGATGTCTTTTTACACTATATAAAGGTGGAAATTTACATTGGAAACGTTTGGTTTAGCTGTTATAAAAGTTTGGTTTTTTAGTGCTGAAAATGCATTTTCAGCTCGCACTGTACACATTTGCTATGTGAGGCATTATCTCATAAGGGAAATACTGGACAATCAAATTAATGACTTCCCAGGCTTTCAGGATGCCTTTTTACACTCTATAAATGTGGAAATTTACATTGGAAACGTTTGGTTTAGCTGTTAATGAAGTTTCGTTTTTTTAGTGCTGAAAATTCATTGTCTGCTGGCGCTGTACACCTTTTCTAAGTGTTGCAATATCTCATGAAGGAAATACTGGACAATCAAATTAATGACTTTCCAGGCTTCAAGATGCCTTTCTACACTATATAAAGGTGGAAATTTACATTGGAAACGTTTGGTTTAGCTGTTATAAAAGTTTGGGTTTTTAGTCCTGTAAATGCATTTTCAGCTCGCGCTGTACACATTTGCTATGAAGGGCATTATCTCATAAGCGAAATATTGGACAATCAAATTAATGACTGCCCAGGCTTCAGGATGTCTTTTTACACTATATAAAGGTGGAAATTTACATTGGAAACGTTTAGTTTAGCTGTTATAAAAGTTTGTTTTTTTAGTGCTGTAAATGCATTTTCAGCTCGCGCTGTACACATTTGCTATGTGAGGCATTATCTCATAAGGGAAATACTGGACAATCAAATTAATGACTGCCCAGGCTTCAGGATGTCTTTTTACACTATATAAAGGTGGAAATTTACATTGGAAACGTTTGGTTTAGCTGTTATAAAAGTTTGGTTTTTTAGTGCTGAAAATGCATTTTCAGCTCGCACTGTACACATTTGCTATGTGAGGCATTATCTCATAAGGGAAATACTGGACAATCAAATTAATTACTTCCCAGGCTTCAGGATGCCTTTTTACACTCTATAAATGTGGAAATTTACATTGGAAACGTTTGGTTTAGCTGTTAATGAAGTTTCGTTTTTTTAGTGCTGAAAATTCATTGTCTGCTGGCGCTGTACACTTTTTCTAAGTGTTGCAATATCTCATGAAGGAAATACTGGACAATCAAATTAATGACTTTCCAGGCTTCAGGATGCCTTTCTACACTATATAAAGGTGGAAATTTACATTGGAAACGTTTGGTTTAGCTGTTATAAAAGTTTGGTTTTTTAGTGCTGTAAATGCATTTTCAGCTCGCGCTGTACACATTTGCTATGAGAGGCATTATCTCATAAGGGAAATATTGGACAATCAAATTAATGACTGCCCAGGCTTCAGGATGTCTTTTTACACTATATAAAGGTGGAAATTTACATTGGAAACGTTTGGTTTAGCTGTTATAAAAGTTTGGTTTTTTAGTGCTGTAAATGCATTTTCAGCTCGCGCTGTACACATTTGCTATGAGAGGCATTATCTCATAAGGGAAATATTGGACAATCAAATTAATGACTGCCCAGGCTTCAGGATGTCTTTTTACACTATATAAAGGTGGAATTTACATTGGAAACGTTTGGTTTAGCTGTTATAAAAGTTTGGTTTTTTAGTGCTGAAAATGCATTTTCAGCTCGCACTGTACACATTTGCTATGTGAGGCATTATCTCATGAAGGAAATACTGGACAATCAAATTAATGACTTTCCAGGCTTCAGGATGCCTTTTTACACTATATAAAGGTGAAAATTTACATTGGAAACGTTTGGTTTAGCTGTTATAAAAGTTTGGTTTTTTAGTGCTGTAAATGCATTTTCAGCTCGCGCTGTACACATTTGCTATGAGAGGCATTATCTCATAAAGGAAATATTGGACAATCGAATTAATGACTGCCCAGGCTTCAGGATGTCTTTTTACACTATATAAAGGTGGAAATTTACATTGGAAACGTTTGGTTTAGCTGTTATAAAAGTTTGGTTTTTTAGTGCTGAAAATGCATTTTCAGCTCGCACTGTACACATTTGCTATGTGAGGCATTATCTCATAAGGGAAATACTGGACAATCAAATTAATGACTTCCCAGGCTTCAGGATGCCTTTTTACACTCTATAAATGTGGAAATTTACATTGGAAACGTTTGGTTTAGCTGTTAATGAAGTTTCGTTTTTTAGTGCTGAAAATTCATTGTCTGCTGGCGCTGTACACCTTTTCTAAGTGTTGCAATATCTCATGAAGGAAATACTGGACAATCAAATTAATGACTTTCCAGGCTTCAAGATGCCTTTCTACACTATATAAAGGTGGAAATTTACATTGGAAACGTTTGGTTTAGCTGTTATAAAAGTTTGGGTTTTTAGTCCTGTAAATGCATTTTCAGCTCGCGCTGTACACATTTGCTATGAGAGGCATTATCTCATAAGCGAAATATTGGACAATCAAATTAATGACTGCCCAGGCTTCAGGATGTCTTTTTACACTATATAAAGGTGGAAATTTACATTGGAAACGTTTAGTTTAGCTGTTATAAAAGTTTGTTTTTTTAGTGCTGTAAATGCATTTTCAGCTCGCGCTGTACACATTTGCTATGTGAGGCATTATCTCATAAGGGAAATACTGGACAATCAAATTAATGACTGCCCAGGCTTCAGGATGTCTTTTTACACTATATAAAGGTGGAAATTTACATTGGAAACGTTTGGTTTAGCTGTTATAAAAGTTTGGTTTTTTAGTGCTGAAAATGCATTTTCAGCTCGCACTGTACACATTTGCTATGTGAGGCATTATCTCATAAGGGAAATACTGGACAATCAAATTAATGACTTCCCAGGCTTCAGGATGCCTTTTTACACTCTATAAATGTGGAAATTTACATTGGAAACGTTTGGTTTAGCTGTTAATGAAGTTTCGTTTTTTTTGTGCTGAAAATTCATTGTCTGCTGGCGCTGTACACTTTTTCTAAGTGTTGCAATATCTCATGAAGGAAATACTGGACAATCAAATTAATGACTTTCCAGGCTTCAGGATGCCTTTCTACACTATATAAAGGTGGAAATTTACATTGGAAACGTTTGGTTTAGCTGTTATAAAAGTTTGGTTTTTTAGTGCTGTAAATGCATTTTCAGCTCGCGCTGTACACATTTGCTATGAGAGGCATTATCTCATAAGGGAAATATTGGACAATCAAATGAATGACTGCCCAGGCTTCAGGATGTCTTTTTACACTATATAAAGGTGGAAATTTACATTGGAAACGTTTAGTTTAGCTGTTAATGAAGTTTCGTTTTTTTAGTGCTGAAAATTCATTGTCTGCTGGCGCTGTACACTTTTTCTAAGTGTTGCAATATCTCATGAAGGAAATACTGGACAATCAAATTAATGACTTTCCAGGCTTCAGGATGCCTTTCTACACTATATAAAGGTGGAAATGTACATTGGAAACGTTTGGTTTAGCTGTTATAAAAGTTTGTTTTTTTAGTGCTGTAAATGCATTTTCAGCTCGCGCTGTACACATTTGCTATGAGAGGCATTATCTCATAAGGGAAATATTGGACAATCAAATTAATGACTGCCCAGGCTCCAGGATGTCTTTTTACACTATATAAAGGTGGAAATTTACATTGGAAACGTTTGGTTTAGTTGTTATAAAAGTTTGGTTTTTTTCGTGCTGAAAATGCATTTTCAGCTCGCACTGTACACATTTGCTATGTGAGGCATTATCTCATAAGGGAAATACTGGACAATCAAATTAATGACTGCCCAGGCTTCAGGATGTCTTTTTACACTATATAAAGGTGGAAATTTACATTGGAAACGTTTGGTTTAGCTGTTATAAAAGTTTGGTTTTTTAGTGCTGAAAATGCATTTTCAGCTCGCACTGTACACATTTGCTATGTGAGGCATTATCTCATAAGGGAAATACTGGACAATCAAATTAATGACTTCCCAGGCTTCAGGATGCCTTTTTACACTCTATAAATGTGGAAATTTACATTGGAAACGTTTGGTTTAGCTGTTAATGAAGTTTCGTTTTTTTAGTGCTGAAAATTCATTGTCTGCTGGCGCTGTACACTTTTTCTAAGTGTTGCAATATCTCATGAAGGAAATACTGGACAATCAAATTAATGACTTTCCAGGCTTCAGGATGCCTTTCTACACTATATAAAGGTGGAAATTTACATTGGAAACGTTTGGTTTAGCTGTTATAAAAGTTTGGTTTTTTAGTGCTGTAAATGCATTTTCAGCTCGCGCTGTACACATTTGCTATGAGAGGCATTATCTCAAAAGGGAAATATTGGACAATCAAATTAATGACTGCCCAGGCTTCAGGATGTCTTTTTACACTATATAAAGGTGGAATTTACATTGGAAACGTTTGGTTTAGCTGTTATAAAAGTTTGGTTTTTTAGTGCTGAAAATGCATTTTCAGCTCGCACTGTACACATTTGCTATGTGAGGCATTATCTCATGAAGGAAATACTGGACAATCAAATTAATGACTTTCCAGGCTTCAGGATGCCTTTTTACACTATATAAAGGTGGAAATTTACATTGGAAACGTTTGGTTTAGCTGTTATAAAAGTTTGGTTTTTTAGTGCTGTAAATGCATTTTCAGCTCGCGCTGTAAACATTTGCAATGAGAGGCATTATCTCATAAAGGAAATATTGGACAATCGAATTAATGACTGCCCAGGCTTCAGGATGTCTTTTTACACTATATAAAGGTGGAAATTTACATTGGAAACGTTTGGTTTAGCTGTTATAAAAGTTTGTTTTTTTAGTGCTGAAAATGCATTTTCAGCTCGCACTGTACACATTTGCTATGTGAGGCATTATCTCATAAGGGAAATACTGGACAATCAAATTAATGACTTCCGGGGCTTTCAGGATGCCTTTTTACACTCTATAAATGTGGAAATTTACATTGGAAACGTTTGGTTTAGCTGTTAATGAAGTTTCGTTTTTTTAGTGCTGAAAATTCATTGTCTGCTGGCGCTGTACACCTTTTCTAAGTGTTGCAATATCTCATGAAGGAAATACTGGACAATCAAATTAATGACTTTCCAGGCTTCAAGATGCCTTTCTACACTATATAAAGGTGGAAATTTACATTGGAAACGTTTGGTTTAGCTGTTATAAAAGTTTGGGTTTTTAGTCCTGTAAATGCATTTTCAGCTCGCGCTGTACACATTTGCTATGAGAGGCATTATCTCATAAGCGAAATATTGGACAATCAAATTAATGACTGCCCAGGCTTCAGGATGTCTTTTTACACTATATAAAGGTGGAAATTTACATTGGAAACGTTTGGTTTAGCTGTTATAAAAGTTTGGTTTTTTAGTGCTGAAAATGCATTTTCAGCTCGCACTGTACACATTTGCTATGTGAGGCATTATCTCATAAGGGAAATACTGGACAATCAAATTAATGACTTCCCAGGCTTCAGGATGCCTTTTTACACTCTATAAATGTGGAAATTTACATTGGAAACGTTTGGTTTAGCTGTTAATGAAGTTTCGTTTTTTTTGTGCTGAAAATTCATTGTCTGCTGGCGCTGTACACTTTTTCTAAGTGTTGCAATATCTCATGAAGGAAATACTGGACAATCAAATTAATGACTTTCCAGGCTTCAGGATGCCTTTCTACACTATATAAAGGTGGAAATTTACATTGGAAACGTTTGGTTTAGCTGTTATAAAAGTTTGGTTTTTTAGTGCTGTAAATGCATTTTCAGCTCGCGCTGTACACATTTGCTATGAGAGGCATTATCTCATAAGGGAAATATTGGACAATCAAATTAATGACTGCCCAGGCTTCAGGATGTCTTTTTACACTATATAAAGGTGGAAATTTACATTGGAAACGTTTAGTTTAGCTGTTAATGAAGTTTCGTTTTTTTAGTGCTGAAAATTCATTGTCTGCTGGCGCTGTACACTTTTTCTAAGTGTTGCAATATCTCATGAAGGAAATACTGGACAATCAAATTAATGACTTTCCAGGCTTCAGGATGCCTTTCTACACTATATAAAGGTGGAAATGTACATTGGAAACGTTTGGTTTAGCTGTTATAAAAGTTTGTTTTTTTAGTGCTGTAAATGCATTTTCAGCTCGCGCTGTACACATTTGCTATGAGAGGCATTATCTCATAAGGGAAATATTGGACAATCAAATTAATGACTGCCCAGGCTCCAGGATGTCTTTTTACACTATATAAAGGTGGAAATTTACATTGGAAACGTTTGGTTTAGTTGTTATAAAAGTTTGGTTTTTTTCGTGCTGAAAATGCATTTTCAGCTCGCACTGTACACATTTGCTATGTGAGGCATTATCTCATCAGGGAAATACTGGACAATCAAATTAATGACTGCCCAGGCTTCAGGATGTCTTTTTACACTATATAAAGGTGGAAATTTACATTGGAAACGTTTGGTTTAGCTGTTATAAAAGTTTGGTTTTTTAGTGCTGAAAATGCATTTTCAGCTCGCACTGTACACATTTGCTATGTGAGGCATTATCTCATAAGGGAAATACTGGACAATCAAATTAATGACTTCCCAGGCTTCAGGATGCCTTTTTACACTCTATAAATGTGGAAATTTACATTGGAAACGTTTGGTTTAGCTGTTAATGAAGTTTCGTTTTTTTAGTGCTGAAAATTCATTGTCTGCTGGCGCTGTACACTTTTTCTAAGTGTTGCAATATCTCATGAAGGAAATACTGGACAATCAAATTAATGACTTTCCAGGCTTCAGGATGCCTTTCTACACTATATAAAGGTGGAAATTTACATTGGAAACGTTTGGTTTAGCTGTTATAAAAGTTTGTTTTTTTAGTGCTGTAAATGCATTTTCAGCTCGCGCTGTACACATTTGCTATGAGAGGCATTATCTCATAAGGGAAATATTGGACAATCAAATTAATGGCTGCCCAGGCTTCAGGATGTCTTTTTACACTATATAAAGGTGGAAATTTACATTGGAAACGTTTAGTTTAGCTGTTATAAAAGTTTGTTTTTTTAGTGCTGTAAATGCATTTTCAGCTCGCGCTGTACACATTTGCTATGTGAGGCATTATCTCATAAGGGAAATACTGGACAATCAAATTAATGACTGCCCAGGCTTCAGGATGTCTTTTTACACTATATAAAGGTGGAAATTTACATTGGAAACGTTTGGTTTAGCTGTTATAAAAGTTTGGTTTTTTAGTGCTGTAAATGCATTTTCAGCTCGCGCTGTACACATTTGCTATGAGAGGCATTATCTCATAAGGGAAATATTGGACAATCAAATTAATGGCTGCCCAGGCTTCAGGATGTCTTTTTACACTATATAAAGGTGGAAATTTACATTGGAAACGTTTAGTTTAGCTGTTAATGAAGTTTCGGTTTTTTAGTGCTGAAAATTCATTGTCTCCTGGCGCTGTACACTTTTTCTAAGTGTTGCAATATCTTATGAAGGAAATACTGGACAATCAAATTAATGACTTTCCAGGCTTCAGGATGCCTTTCTACACTATATAAAGGTGGAAATTTACATTGGAAACGTTTGGTTTAGCTGTTATAAAAGTTTGGTTTTTTAGTGCTGTAAATGCATTTTCAGCTCGCGCTGTACACATTTGCTATGAGAGGCATTATCTCATAAGGGAAATATTGGACAATCAAATTAATGACTGCCCAGGCTTCAGGATGTCTTTTTACACTATATAAAGGTGGAATTTACATTGGAAACGTTTGGTTTAGCTGTTATAAAAGTTTGGTTTTTTAGTGCTGAAAATGCATTTTCAGCTCGCACTGTACACATTTGCTATGTGAGGCATTATCTCATGAAGGAAATACTGGACAATCAAATTAATGACTTTCCAGGCTTCAGGATGCCTTTTTACACTATATAAAGGTGAAAATTTACATTGGAAACGTTTGGTTTAGCTGTTATAAAAGTTTGTTTTTTTAGTGCTGTTAATGCATTTTCAGCTCGCGCTGTACACATTTGCTATGAGAGGCATTATCTCATAAAGGAAATATTGGACAATCGAATTAATGACTGCCCAGGCTTCAGGATGTCTTTTTACACTATATAAAGGTGGAAATTTACATTGGAAACGTTTGGTTTAGCTGTTATAAAAGTTTGGTTTTTTAGTGCTGAAAATGCATTTTCAGCTCGCACTGTACACATTTGCTATGTGAGGCATTATCTCATAAGGGAAATACTGGACAATCAAATTAATGACTTCCCAGGCTTCAGGATGCCTTTTTACACTCTATAAATGTGGAAATTTACATTGGAAACGTTTGGTTTAGCTGTTAATGAAGTTTCGTTTTTTAGTGCTGAAAATTCATTGTCTGCTGGCGCTGTACACCTTTTCTAAGTGTTGCAATATCTCATGAAGGAAATACTGGACAATCAAATTAATGACTTTCCAGGCTTCAAGATGCCTTTCTACACTATATAAAGGTGGAAATTTACATTGGAAACGTTTGGTTTAGCTGTTATAAAAGTTTGGGTTTTTAGTCCCGTAAATGCATTTTCAGCTCGCGCTGTACACATTTGCTATGAGAGGCATTATCTCATAAGGGAAATATTGGACAATCAAATTAATGACTGCCCAGGCTTCAGGATGTCTTTTTACACTATATAAAGGTGGAAATTTACATTGGAAACGTTTAGTTTAGCTGTTATAAAAGTTTGTTTTTTTAGTGCTGTAAATGCATTTTCAGCTCGCGCTGTACACATTTGCTATGTGAGGCATTATCTCATAAGGGAAATACTGGACAATCAAATTAATGACTGCCCAGGCTTCAGGATGTCTTTTTACACTATATAAAGGTGGAAATTTACATTGGAAACGTTTGGTTTAGCTGTTATAAAAGTTTGGTTTTTTAGTGCTGAAAATGCATTTTCAGCTCGCACTGTACACATTTGCTATGTGAGGCATTATCTCATAAGGGAAATACTGGACAATCAAATTAATGACTTTCCAGGCTTCAGGATGCCTTTTTACACTCTATAAATGTGGAAATTTACATTGGAAACGTTTGGTTTAGCTGTTAATGAAGTTTCGTTTTTTTAGTGCTGAAAATTCATTGTCTGCTGGCGCTGTACACTTTTTCTAAGTGTTGCAATATCTCATGAAGGAAATACTGGACAATCAAATTAATGACTTTCCAGGCTTCAGGATGCCTTTCTACACTATATAAAGGTGGAAATTTACATTGGAAACGTTTGGTTTAGCTGTTATAAAAGTTTGGTTTTTTAGTGCTGTAAATGCATTTTCAGCTCGCGCTGTACACATTTGCTATGAGAGGCATTATCTCATAAGGGAAATATTGGACAATCAAATTAATGACTGCCCAGGCTTCAGGATGTCTTTTTACACTATATAAAGATGGAAATTTACATTGGAAACGTTTAGTTTAGCTGTTAATGAAGTTTCGTTTTTTTAGTGCTGAAAATTCATTGTCTGCTGGCGCTGTACACTTTTTCTAAGTGTTGCAATATCTCATGAAGGAAATACTGGACAATCAAATTAATGACTTTCCAGGCTTCAGGATGCCTTTCTACACTATATAAAGGTAGAAATTTACATTGGAAACGTTTGGTTTAGCTGTTATAAAAGTTTGGTTTTTTAGTGCTGTAAATGCATTTTCAGCTCGCGCTGTACACATTTGCTATGAGAGGCATTATCTCATAAGGGAAATTTTGGACAATCAAATTAATGACTGCCCAGGCTTCAGGATGTCTTTTTACACTATATAAAGGTGGAAATTTACATTGGAAACGTTTGGTTTCGCTGTTATAAAAGTTTGGTTTTTTAGTGCTGAAAATGCATTTTCAGCTCGCACTGTACACATTTGCTATGTGAGGCATTATCTCATAAGGGAAATATTGGACAATCAAATTAATGGCTGCCCAGGCTTCAGGATGTCTTTTTACACTATATAAAGGTGGAAATTTACATTGGAAACGTTTAGTTTAGCTGTTAATGAAGTTTCGGTTTTTTAGTGCTGAAAATTCATTGTCTCCTGGCGCTGTACACTTTTTCTAAGTGTTGCAATATCTTATGAAGGAAATACTGGACAATCAAATTAATGACTTTCCAGGCTTCAGGATGCCTTTCTACACTATATAAAGGTGGAAATTTACATTGGAAACGTTTGGTTTAGCTGTTATAAAAGTTTGGTTTTTTAGTGCTGTAAATGCATTTTCAGCTCGCGCTGTACACATTTGCTATGAGAGGCATTATCTCATAAGGGAAATATTGGACAATCAAATTAATGACTGCCCAGGCTTCAGGATGTCTTTTTACACTATATAAAGGTGGAATTTACATTGGAAACGTTTGGTTTAGCTGTTATAAAAGTTTGGTTTTTTAGTGCTGAAAATGCATTTTCAGCTCGCACTGTACACATTTGCTATGTGAGGCATTATCTCATGAAGGAAATACTGGACAATCAAATTAATGACTTTCCAGGCTTCAGGATGCCTTTTTACACTATATAAAGGTGAAAATTTACATTGGAAACGTTTGGTTTAGCTGTTATAAAAGTTTGTTTTTTTAGTGCTGTTAATGCATTTTCAGCTCGCGCTGTACACATTTGCTATGAGAGGCATTATCTCATAAAGGAAATATTGGACAATCGAATTAATGACTGCCCAGGCTTCAGGATGTCTTTTTACACTATATAAAGGTGGAAATTTACATTGGAAACGTTTGGTTTAGCTGTTATAAAAGTTTGGTTTTTTAGTGCTGAAAATGCATTTTCAGCTCGCACTGTACACATTTGCTATGTGAGGCATTATCTCATAAGGGAAATACTGGACAATCAAATTAATGACTTCCCAGGCTTCAGGATGCCTTTTTACACTCTATAAATGTGGAAATTTACATTGGAAACGTTTGGTTTAGCTGTTAATGAAGTTTCGTTTTTTAGTGCTGAAAATTCATTGTCTGCTGGCGCTGTACACCTTTTCTAAGTGTTGCAATATCTCATGAAGGAAATACTGGACAATCAAATTAATGACTTTCCAGGCTTCAAGATGCCTTTCTACACTATATAAAGGTGGAAATTTACATTGGAAACGTTTGGTTTAGCTGTTATAAAAGTTTGGGTTTTTAGTCCCGTAAATGCATTTTCAGCTCGCGCTGTACACATTTGCTATGAGAGGCATTATCTCATAAGGGAAATATTGGACAATCAAATTAATGACTGCCCAGGCTTCAGGATGTCTTTTTACACTATATAAAGGTGGAAATTTACATTGGAAACGTTTAGTTTAGCTGTTATAAAAGTTTGTTTTTTTAGTGCTGTAAATGCATTTTCAGCTCGCGCTGTACACATTTGCTATGTGAGGCATTATCTCATAAGGGAAATACTGGACAATCAAATTAATGACTGCCCAGGCTTCAGGATGTCTTTTTACACTATATAAAGGTGGAAATTTACATTGGAAACGTTTGGTTTAGCTGTTATAAAAGTTTGGTTTTTTAGTGCTGAAAATGCATTTTCAGCTCGCACTGTACACATTTGCTATGTGAGGCATTATCTCATAAGGGAAATACTGGACAATCAAATTAATGACTTTCCAGGCTTCAGGATGCCTTTTTACACTCTATAAATGTGGAAATTTACATTGGAAACGTTTGGTTTAGCTGTTAATGAAGTTTCGTTTTTTTAGTGCTGAAAATTCATTGTCTGCTGGCGCTGTACACTTTTTCTAAGTGTTGCAATATCTCATGAAGGAAATACTGGACAATCAAATTAATGACTTTCCAGGCTTCAGGATGCCTTTCTACACTATATAAAGGTGGAAATTTACATTGGAAACGTTTGGTTTAGCTGTTATAAAAGTTTGGTTTTTTAGTGCTGTAAATGCATTTTCAGCTCGCGCTGTACACATTTGCTATGAGAGGCATTATCTCATAAGGGAAATATTGGACAATCAAATTAATGACTGCCCAGGCTTCAGGATGTCTTTTTACACTATATAAAGATGGAAATTTACATTGGAAACGTTTAGTTTAGCTGTTAATGAAGTTTCGTTTTTTTAGTGCTGAAAATTCATTGTCTGCTGGCGCTGTACACTTTTTCTAAGTGTTGCAATATCTCATGAAGGAAATACTGGACAATCAAATTAATGACTTTCCAGGCTTCAGGATGCCTTTCTACACTATATAAAGGTAGAAATTTACATTGGAAACGTTTGGTTTAGCTGTTATAAAAGTTTGGTTTTTTAGTGCTGTAAATGCATTTTCAGCTCGCGCTGTACACATTTGCTATGAGAGGCATTATCTCATAAGGGAAATTTTGGACAATCAAATTAATGACTGCCCAGGCTTCAGGATGTCTTTTTACACTATATAAAGGTGGAAATTTACATTGGAAACGTTTGGTTTCGCTGTTATAAAAGTTTGGTTTTTTAGTGCTGAAAATGCATTTTCAGCTCGCACTGTACACATTTGCTATGTGAGGCATTATCTCATAAGGGAAATACTGGACAATCAAATTAATGACTTCCCAGGCTTCGGGATGCCTTTTTACACTCTATAAATGTGGAAATTTACATTGGAAACGTTTGGTTTAGCTGTTAATGAAGTTTCGTTTTTTTAGTGCTGAAAATGCATTTTCAGCTCGCACTGTACACATTTGCTATGTGAGGCATTATCTCATAAGGGAAATACTGGACAATCAAATTAATGACTTCCCAGGCTTCAGGATGCCTTTTTACACTATATAAAGGTGGAAATTTACATTGGAAAGTTTGGTTTAGCTGTTATAAAAGTTTGGTTTTTTAGTGCTGTAAATGCATTTTCAGCTCGCGCTGTATACATTTGCCTATGAGAGGCATTATCTCATAAAGGAAATATTGGACAATCGAATTAATGACTGCCCAGGCTTCAGGATGTCTTTTTACACTATATAAAGGTGGAAATTTACATTGGAAACGTTTGGTTTAGCTGTTATAAAAGTTTGGTTTTTTAGTGCTGAAAATGCATTTTCAGCTCGCACTGTCCACATTTGCTATGTGAGGCATTATCTCATAAGGGAAATACTGGACAATCAAATTAATGACTTCCCAGGCTTCAGGATGCCTTTTTACACTCTATAAATGTGGAAATTTACATTGGAAACGTTTGGTTTAGCTGTTAATGAAGTTTCGTTTTTTTAGTGCTGAAAATTCATTGTCTGCTGGCGCTGTACACTTTTTCTAAGTGTTGCAATATCTCATGAAGGAAATACTGGACAATCAAATTAATGACTTTCCAGGCTTCAGGGTGCCTTTCTACACTATATAAAGGTGGAAATTTACATTGGAAACGTTTGGTTTAGCTGTTATAAAAGTTTGGTTTTTTTAGTGCTGTAAATGCATTTTCAGCTCGCGCTGTACACATTTGCTATGAGAGGCATTATCTCATAAGGGAAATATTGGACAATCAAATTAATGACTGCCCAGGCTTCAGGATGTCTTTTTACACTATATAAAGGTGGAAATTTACATTGGAAACGTTTGGTTTAGCTGTTATAAAAGTTTGGTTTTTTAGTGCTGTAAATGCATTTTCAGCTCGCGCTGTACACATTTGCTATGAGAGGCATTATCTCATAAGGGAAATATTGGACAATCAAATTAATGACTGCCCAGGCTTCAGGATGTCTTTTTACACTATATAAAGGTGGAAATATACATTGGAAACGTTTGGTTTAGCTGTTATAAAAGTTTGTTTTTTTAGTGCTGTAAATGCATTTTCAGCTCGCACTGTACACATTTGCTATGAGAGGCATTATCTCATAAGGGAAATATTGGACAATCAAATAAATGACTGCCCAGGCTTCAGGATGTCTTTTTACACTCTATAAATGTGGAAATTTACATTGGAAACGTTTAGTTTAGCTGTTAATGAAGTTTCGTTTTTTTAGTGCTGAAAATTCATTGTCTGCTGGCGCTGTACACTTTTTCTAAGTGTTGCAATATCTCATGAAGGAAATACTGGACAATCAAATCAATGACTTTCCAGGCTTCAGGATGCCTTTCTACACTATATAAAGGTGGAAATTTACATTGGAAACGTTTGGTTTAGCTGTTATAAAAGTTTGGTTTTTTAGTGCTGTAAATGCATTTTCAGCTCGAACTGTACACATTTGCTATGTGAGGCATTATCTCATAAGGGAAATACTGGACAATCAAATTAATGACTTCCCAGGCTTCAGGATGCCTTTTTACACTCTATAAATGTGGAAATTTACATTGGAAACGTTTGGTTTAGCTGTTAATGAAGTTTCGTTTTTTTAGTGCTGAAAATTCATTGTCTGCTGGCGCTGTACACCTTTTCTAAGTGTTGCAATATCTCATGAAGGAAATACTGGACAATCAAATTAATGACTTTCCAGGCTTCAGGATGCCTTTCTACACTATATAAAGGTGGAAATTTACATTGGAAACGTTTGGTTTAGCTGTTAATGAAGTTTCGATTTTTTAGTGCTGAAAATTCATTGTCTGCTGGCGCTGTACACCTTTTCTAAGTGTTGCAATATCTCATGAAGGAAATACTGGACAATCAAATTAATGACTTTCCAGGCTTCAGGATGCCTTTCTACACTATATAAAGGTGGAAATTTACATTGGAAACGTTTGGTTTAGCTGTTATAAAAGTTTGGGTTTTTAGTGCTGTAAATGCATTTTCAGCTCGCGCTGTACACATTTGCTATGAGAGGCATTATCTCTTAAGGGAAATATTGGACAATCAAATTAATGACTGCCCAGGCTTCAGGATGTCTTTTTACACTATATAAAGGTGGAAATTTACATTGGAAACGTTTAGTTTAGCTGTTATAAAAGTTTGTTTTTTTAGTGCTGTAAATGCATTTTCAGCTCGCGCTGTACACATTTGCTATGTGAGGCATTATCTCATAAGGGAAATACTGGACAATCAAATTAATGACTGCCCAGGCTTCAGGATGTCTTTTTACACTATATAAAGGTGGAAATTTACATTGGAAACGTTTGGTTTAGCTGTTATAAAAGTTTGGTTTTTTAGTGCTGAAAATGCATTTTCAGCTCGCACTGTACACATTTGCTATGTGAGGCATTATCTCATAAGGGAAATACTGGACAATCAAATTAATGACTTCCCAGGCTTCAGGATGCCTTTTTACACTCTATAAATGTGGAAATTTACATTGGAAACGTTTGGTTTAGCTGTTAATGAAGTTTCGTTTTTTTAGTGCTGAAAATTCATTGTCTGCTGGCGCTGTACACTTTTTCTAAGTGTTGCAATATCTCATGAAGGAAATACTGGACAATCAAATTAATGACTTTCCAGGCTTCAGGATGCCTTTCTACACTATATAAAGGTGGAAATTTACATTGGAAACGTTTAGTTTAGCTGTTATAAAAGTTTGGTTTTTTAGTGCTGTAAATGCATTTTCAGCTCGCGCTGTACACATTTGCTATGAGAGGCATTATCTCATAAGGGAAATATTGGACAATCAAATTAATGACTGCCCAGGCTTCAGGATGTCTTTTTACACTATATAAAGGTGGAAATTTACATTGGAAACGTTTAGTTTAGCTGTTAATGAAGTTTCGTTTTTTTAGTGCTGGAAATTCATTGTCTGCTGGCGCTGTACACTTTTTCTAAGTGTTGCAATATCTCATGAAGGAAATACTGGACAATCAAATTAATGACTTTCCAGGCTTCAGGATGCCTTTCTACACTATATAAAGGTGGAAATTTACATTGGAAACGTTTGGTTTAGCTGTTATAAAAGTTTGGTTTTTTAGTGCTGTAAATGCATTTTCAGCTCGCGCTGTACACATTTGCTATGAGAGGCATTATCTCATAAGGGAAATATTGGACAATCAAATTAATGACTGCCCAGGCTTCAGGATGTCTTTTTACACTATATAAAGGTGGAAATTTACATTGGAAACGTTTAGTTTAGCTGTTAATGAAGTTTCGGTTTTTTAGTGCTGAAAATTCATTGTCTGCTGGCGCTGTACACTTTTTCTAAGTGTTGCAATATCTCATGAAGGAAATACTGGACAATCAAATTAATCACTTTCCAGGCTTCAGGATGCCTTTCTACACTATATAAAGGTGGAAATTTACATTGGAAACGTTTGGTTTAGCTGTTATAAAAGTTTGGTTTTTTAGTGCTGTAAATGCATTTTCAGCTCGCGCTGTACACATTTGCTATGTGAGGCATTATCTCATAAGGGAAATACTGGACAATCAAATTAATGACTTCCCAGGCTTCAGGATGCCTTTTTACACTCTATAAATGTGGAAATTTACATTGGAAACGCTTGGTTTAGCTGTTAATGAAGTTTCGTTTTTTTAGTGCTGAAAATTCATTGTCTGCTGGCGCTGTACACTTTTTCTAAGTTTTGCAATATCTCATGTAGGAAATACTGGACAATCAAATTAATGACTTTCCAGGCTTCAGGATGCCTTTCTACACTATATAAAGGTGGAAATTTACATTGGAAACGTTTGGTTTAGCTGTTATAAAAGTTTGTTTTTTTAGTGCTGTAAATGCATTTTCAGCTCGCGCTGTACACATTTGCTATGTGAGGCATTATCTCATAAGGGAAATACTGGACAATCAAATTAATGACTGCCCAGGCTTCAGGATGTCTTTTTACACTATATAAAGGTGGAAATTTACATTGGAAACGTTTGGTTTAGCTGTTATAAAAGTTTGGTTTTTTTAGTGCTGAAAATTCATTGTCTGCTGGCGCTGTACACTTTTTCTAAGTGTTGCAATATCTCATGAAGGAAATACTGGACAATCAAATTAATGACTTTCCAGGCTCCAGGATGCCTTTCTACACTATATAAAGGTGGAAATTTACATTGGAAACGTTTGGTTTAGCTGTTATAAAAGTTTGGTTTTTTAGTGCTGTAAATGCATTTTCAGCTCGCGCTGTACACATTTGCTATGAGAGGCATTATCTCATAAGGGAAATATTGGACAATCAAATTAATGACTGCCCAGGCTTCAGGATGTCCTTTTACACTATATAAAGGTGGAAATTTACATTGGAAACGTTTAGTTTAGCTGTTAATGAAGTTTCGTTTTTTTAGTGCTGAAAATTCATTGTCTACTGGCGCTGTACACTTTTTCTAAGTGTTGCAATATCTCATGAAGGAAATACTGGACAATCAAATTAATGACTTTCCAGGCTTCAGGATGCCTTTCTACACTATATAAAGGTGGAAATTTACATTGGAAACGTTTGGTTTAGCTGTTATAAAAGTTTGGTTTTTTAGTGCTGTAAATGCATTTTCAGCTCGCGCTGTACACATTTGCTATGAGAGGCATTATCTCATAAGGGAAATATTGGACAATCAAATTAATGACTGCCCAGGCTTCAGGATGTCTTTTTACACTATATAAAGGTGGAAATTTACATTGGAAACGTTTGGTTTAGCTGTTATAAAAGTTTGGTTTTTTAGTGCTGAAAATGCATTTTCAGCTTGCACTGTACACATTTGCTATGTGAGGCATTATCTCATAAGGGAAATACTGGACAATCAAATTAATGACTTCCCAGGCTTCAGGATGCATTTTTACACTCTATAAATGTGGAAATTTACATTGGAAACGTTTGGTTTAGCTGTTAATGAAGTTTCGTTTTTTTAGTGCTGAAAATTCATTGTCTGCTGGCGCTGTACACCTTTTCTAAGTGTTGCAATATCTCATGAAGGAAATACTGGACAATCAAATTAATGACTTTCCAGGCTTCAGGATGCCTTTCTACACTATATAAAGGTGGAAATTTACATTGGAAACGTTTGGTTTAGCTGTTATAAAAGTTTGGGTTTTTAGTGCTGTAAATGCATTTTCAGCTCGCGCTGTACACATTTGCTATGAGAGGCATTATCTCATAAGGGAAATATTGGACAATCAAATTAATGACTGCCCAGGCTTCAGGATGTCTTTTTACACGATATAAAGGTGGAAATTTACATTGGAAACGTTTAGTTTAGCTGTTATAAAAGTTTGTTTTTTTAGTGCTGTAAATGCATTTTCAGCTCGCGCTGTACACATTTGCTATGAGAGGCATTATCTCATAAGGGAAATATTGGACAATCAAATTAATGACTGCCCAGGCTTCAGGATGTCTTTTTACACTATATAAAGGTGGAAATTTACATTGGAAACGTTTAGTTTAGCTGTTATAAAAGTTTGTTTTTTTAGTGCTGAAAATGCATTTTCAGCTCGCACTGTACACATTTGCTATGTGAGGCATTATCTCATAAGGGAAATACTGGACAATCAAATTAATGACTTCCCAGGCTTCAGGATGCCTTTTTACACTCTATAAATGTGGAAATTTACATTGGAAACGTTTGGTTTAGCTGTTAATGAAGTTTCGTTTTTTTAGTGCTGAAAATTCATTGTCTGCTGGCGCTGTACACTTTTTCTAAGTGTTGCAATATCTCATGAAGGAAATACTGGACAATAAAATTAATGACTTTCCAGGCTTCAGGATGCCTTTCTACACTATATAAAGGTGGAAATTTACATTGGAAACGTTTGGTTTAGCTGTTATAAAAGTTTGGTTTTTTAGTGCTGTAAATGCATTTTCAGCTCGCGCTGTACACATTTGCTATGAGAGGCATTATCTCATAAGGGAAATATTGGACAATCAAATTAATGACTGCCCAGGCTTCAGGATGTCTTTTTACACTATATAAAGGTGGAAATTTACATTGGAAACGTTTAGTTTAGCTGTTATAAAAGTTTGTTTTTTTAGTGCTGTAAATGCATTTTCAGCTCGCGCTGTACACATTTGCTATGTGAGGCATTATCTCATAAGGGAAATACTGGACAATCAAATTAATGACTGCCCAGGCTTCAGGATGTCTTTTTACACTATATAAAGGTGGAAATTTACATTGGAAACGTTTGGTTTAGCTGTTATAAAAGTTTGGTTTTTTAGTGCTGAAAATGCATTTTCAGCTCGCACTGTACACATTTGCTATGTGAGGCATTATCTCATAAGGGAAATACTGGACAATCAAATTAATGACTTCCCAGGCTTCAGGATGCCTTTTTACACTCTATAAATGTGGAAATTTACATTGGAAACGTTTGGTTTAGCTGTTAATGAAGTTTCGTTTTTTTAGTGCTGAAAACTCATTGTCTGCTGGCGCTGTACACTTTTTCTAAGTGTTGCAATATCTCATGAAGGAAATACTGGACAATCAAATTAATGACTTTCCAGGCTTCAGGATGCCTTTCTACACTATATAAAGGTGGAAATTTACATTGGAAACGTTTGGTTTAGCTGTTATAAAAGTTTGGTTTTTTAGTGCTGTAAATGCATTTTCAGCTCGCGCTGTACACATTTGCTATGAGAGGCATTATCTCATAAGGGAAATATTGGACAATCAAATTAATGACTGCCCAGGCTTCAGGATGTCTTTTTACACTATATAAAGGTGGAAATTTACATTGGAAACGTTTAGTTTAGCTGTTATAAAAGTTTGTTTTTTTAGTGCTGTAAATGCATTTTCAGCTCGCGCTGTACACATTTGCTATGAGAGGCATTATCTCATAAGGGAAATATTGGACAATCAAATTAATGACTGCCCAGGCTTCAGGATGTCTTTTTACACTATATAAAGGTGGAAATTTACATTGGAAACGTTTAGTTTAGCTGTTATAAAAGTTTGTTTTTTTAGTGCTGAAAATGCATTTTCAGCTCGCACTGTACACATTTGCTATGTGAGGCATTATCTCAGAAGGGAAATACTGGACAATCAAATTAATGACTTCCCAGGCTTCAGGATGCCTTTTTACACTCTATAAATGTGGAAATTTACATTGGAAACGTTTGGTTTAGCTGTTAATGAAGTTTCGTTTTTTTTATTGCTGAAAATTCATTGTCTGCTGGCGCTGTACACTTTTTCTAAGTGTTGCAATATCTCATGAAGGAAATACTGGACAATCAAATTAATGACTTTCCAGGCTTCAGGATGCCTTTCTACACTATATAAAGGTGGAAATTTACATTGGAAACGTTTGGTTTAGCTGTTATAAAAGTTTGGTTTTTTTAGTGCTGTAAATGCATTTTCAGCTCGCGCTGTACACATTTGCTATGAGAGGCATTATCTCATAAGGGAAATATTGGACAATCAAATTAATGACTGCCCAGGCTTCAGGATGTCTTTTTACACTATATAAAGGTGGAAATTTACATTGGAAACGTTTGGTTTAGGTGTTATATAAGTTTGGTTTTTTAGTGCTGAAAATGCATTTTCAGCTCGCACTGTACACATTTGCTATGTGAGGCATTATCTCATAAGGGAAATACTGGACAATCAAATTAATGACTTCCCAGGCTTCAGGATGCCTTTTTACACTCTATAAATGTGGAAATTTACATTGGAAACGTTTGGTTTAGCTGTTAATGAAGTTTCGTTTTTTTAGTGCTGAAAATTCATTGTCTGCTGGCGCTGTACACTTTTTCTAAGTGTTGCAATATCTCATGAAGGAAATACTGGACAATCAAATTAATGACTTTCCAGGCTTCAGGATGCCTTTCTACACTATATAAAGGTGGAAATTTACATTGGAAACGTTTGGTTTAGCTGTTATAAAAGTTTGGTTTTTTAGTGCTGTAAATGCATTTTCAGCTCGCGCTGTACACATTTGCTATGAGAGGCATTATCTCATAAGGGAAATATTGGACAATCAAATTAATGACTGCCCAGGCTTCAGGATGTCTTTTTACACTATATAAAGGTGGAAATTTACATTGGAAACGTTTGGTTTAGCTGTTATAAAAGTTTGTTTTTTTAGTGCTGTAAATGCATTTTCAGCTCGCACTGTACACATTTGCTATGAGAGGCATTATCTCATAAGGGAAATATTGGACAATCAAATTAATGACTGCCCAGGCTTCAGGATGTCTTTTTACACTATATAAAGGTGGAAATTTACATTGGAAACGTTTACTTTAGCTGTTAATGAAGTTTCGTTTATTTAGTGCTGAAAATTCATTGTCTGCTGGCGCTGTACACTTTTTCTAAGTGTTGCAATATCTCATGAAGGAAATACTGGACAATCAAATTAATGACTTTCCAGGCTTCAGGATGCCTTTCTACACTATATAAAGGTGGAAATTTACATTGGAAACGTTTGGTTTAGCTGTTATAAAAGTTTGTTTTTTTAGTGCTGTAAATGCATTTTCAGCTCGCACTGTACACATTTGCTGTGAGGCATTATCTCATAAGGGAAATACTGGACAATCAAATTAATGACTTCCCAGGCTTCAGGATGCCTTTTTACACTCTATAAATGTGGAAATTTACATTGGAAACGTTTGGTTTAGCTGTTAATGAAGTTTCGTTTTTTTAGTGCTGAAAATTCATTGTCTGCTGGCGCTGTACACTTTTTCTAAGTGTTGCAATATCTCATGAAGGAAATACTGGACAATCAAATTAATGACTTTCCAGGCTTCAGGATGCCTTTCTACACTATATAAAGGTGGAAATTTACATTGGAAACGTTTGGTTTAGCTGTTATAAAAGTTTGGTTTTTTAGTGCTGTAAATGCATTTTCAGCTCGCGCTGTACACATTTGCTATGAGAGGCATTATCTCATAAGGGAAATATTGGACAATCAAATTAATGACTGCCCAGGCTTCAGGATGTCTTTTTACACTATATAAAGGTGGAAATTTACATTGGAAACGTTTGGTTTAGCTGTTATAAAAGTTTGTTTTTTTAGTGCTGTAAATGCATTTTCAGCTCGCACTGTACACATTTGCTATGAGAGGCATTATCTCATAAGGGAAATATTGGACAATCAAATTAATGACTGCCCAGGCTTCAGGATGTCTTTTTACACTATATAAAGGTGGAAATTTACATTGGAAACGTTTGGTTTAGCTGTTATAAAAGTTTGTTTTTTTAGTGCTGTAAATGCATTTTCAGCTCGCACTGTACACATTTGCTATGAGAGGCATTATCTCATAAGGGAAATATTGGACAATCAAATTAATGACTGCCCAGGCTTCAGGATGTCTTTTTACACTATATAAAGGTGGAAATTTACATTTGAAACGTTTGGTTTAGCTGTTATAAAAGTTTGGTTTTTTAGTGCTGAAAATGCATTTTCAGCTCGCGCTGTACACATTTGCTATGAGAGGCATTATCTCATAAGGGAAATATTGGACAATCAAATTAATGACTGCCCAGGCTTCAGGATGTCTTTTTACACTATATAAAGGTGGAAATTTACATTGGAAACGTTTGGTTTAGCTGTTATAAAAGTTTGGTTTTTTAGTGCTGAAAATGCATTTTCAGCTCGCGCTGTACACATTTGCTATGAGAGGCATTATCTCATAAGGGAAATATTGGACAATCAAATTAATGACTGCCCAGGCTTCAGGATGTCTTTTTACACTATATAAAGGTGGAAATTTACATTGGAAACGTTTGGTTTAGCTGTTATAAAAGTTTGGTTTTTTAGTGCTGTAAATGCATTTTCAGCTCGCGCTGTACACATTTGCTATGAGAGGCATTATCTCATAAGGGAAATATTGGACAATCAAATTAATGACTGCCCAGGTTTCAGGATGTCTTTTTACACTATATAAAGGTGGAAATTCACATTGGAAACGTTTGGTTTAGGTGTTATATAAGTTTGGTTTTTTAGTGCTGAAAATGCATTTTCAGCTCGCACTGTACACATTTGCTATGTGAGGCATTATCTCATAAGGGAAATACTGGACAATCAAATTAATGACTTCCCAGGCTTCAGGATGCCTTTTTACACTCTATAAATGTGGAAATTTACATTGGAAACGTTTGGTTTAGCTGTTAATGAAGTTTCGTTTTTTTAGTGCTGAAAATTCATTGTCTGCTGGCGCTGTACACTTTTTCTAAGTGTTGCAATATCTCATGAAGGAAATACTGGACAATCAAATTAATGACTTTCCAGGCTTCAGGATGCCTTTCTACACTATATAAAGGTGGAAATTTACATTGGAAACGTTTGGTTTAGCTGTTATAAAAGTTTGTTTTTTTAGTGCTGTAAATGCATTTTCAGCTCGCGCTGTACACATTTGCTATGTGAGGCATTATCTCATAAGGGAAATACTGGACAATCAAATTAATGACTGCCCAGGCTTCAGGATGTCTTTTTACACTATATAAAGGTGGAAATTTACATTGGAAACGTTTGGTTTAGCTGTTATAAAAGTTTGGTTTTTTTAGTGCTGAAAATTCATTGTCTGCTGGCGCTGTACACTTTTTCTAAGTGTTGCAATATCTCATGAAGGAAATACTGGACAATCAAATTAATGACTTTCCAGGCTCCAGGATGCCTTTCTACACTATATAAAGGTGGAAATTTACATTGGAAACGTTTGGTTTAGCTGTTATAAAAGTTTGGTTTTTTAGTGCTGTAAATGCATTTTCAGCTCGCGCTGTACACATTTGCTATGAGAGGCATTATCTCATAAGGGAAATATTGGACAATCAAATGAATGACTGCCCAGGCTTCAGGATGTCTTTTTACACTATATAAAGGTGGAAATTTACATTGGAAACGTTTAGTTTAGCTGTTAATGAAGTTTCGTTTTTTTAGTGCTGAAAATTCATTGTCTACTGGCGCTGTACACTTTTTCTAAGTGTTGCAATATCTCATGAAGGAAATACTGGACAATCAAATTAATGACTTTCCAGGCTTCAGGATGCCTTTCTACACTATATAAAGGTGGAAATTTACATTGGAAACGTTTGGTTTAGCTGTTATAAAAGTTTGGTTTTTTAGTGCTGTAAATGCATTTTCAGCTCGCGCTGTACACATTTGCTATGAGAGGCATTATCTCATAAGGGAAATATTGGACAATCAAATTAATGACTGCCCAGGCTTCAGGATGTCTTTTTACACTATATAAAGGTGGAAATTTACATTGGTAACGTTTGGTTTAGCTGTTATAAAAGTTTGGTTTTTTAGTGCTGAAAATGCATTTTCAGCTCGCACTGTACACATTTGCTATGTGAGGCATTATCTCATAAGGGAAATACTGGACAATCAAATTAATGACTTCCCAGGCTTCAGGATGCATTTTTACACTCTATAAATGTGGAAATTTACATTGGAAACGTTTGGTTTAGCTGTTATAAAAGTTTGTTTTTTTAGTGCTGTAAATGCATTTTCAGCTCGCGCTGTACACATTTGCTATGTGAGGCATTATCTCATAAGGGAAATACTGGACAATCAAATTAATGACTGCCCAGGCTTCAGGATGTCTTTTTACACTATATAAAGGTGGAAATTTACATTGGAAACGTTTGGTTTAGCTGTTATAAAAGTTTGGTTTTTTAGTGCTGAAAATGCATTTTCAGCTCGCACTGTACACATTTGCTATGTGAGGCATTATCTCATAAGGGAAATACTGGACAATCAAATTAATGACTTCCCAGGCTTCAGGATGCCTTTTTACACTCTATAAATGTGGAAATTTACATTGGAAACGTTTGGTTTAGCTGTTAATGAAGTTTCGTTTATTTAGTGCTGAAAATTCATTGTCTGCTGGCGCTGTACACTTTTTCTAAGTGTTGCAATATCTCATGAAGGAAATACTGGACAATCAAATTAATGACTTTCCAGGCTTCAGGATGCCTTTCTACACTATATAAAGGTGGAAATTTACATTGGAAACGTTTGGTTTAGCTGTTATAAAAGTTTGTTTTTTTTAGTGCTGTAAATGCATTTTCAGCTCGCACTGTACACATTTGCTGTGAGGCATTATCTCATAAGGGAAATACTGGACAATCAAATTAATGACTTCCCAGGCTTCAGGATGCCTTTTTACACTCTATAAATGTGGAAATTTACATTGGAAACGTTTGGTTTAGCTGTTAATGAAGTTTCGTTTTTTTAGTGCTGAAAATTCATTGTCTGCTGGCGCTGTACACTTTTTCTAAGTGTTGCAATATCTCATGAAGGAAATACTGGACAATCAAATTAATGACTTTCCAGGCTTCAGGATGCCTTTCTACACTATATAAAGGTGGAAATTTACATTGGAAACGTTTGGTTTAGCTGTTATAAAAGTTTGTTTTTTTAGTGCTGTAAATGCATTTTCAGCTCGCACTGTACACATTTGCTGTGAGGCATTATCTCATAAGGGAAATACTGGACAATCAAATTAATGACTTCCCAGGCTTCAGGATGCCTTTTTACACTCTATAAATGTGGAAATTTACATTGGAAACGTTTGGTTTAGCTGTTAATGAAGTTTCGTTTTTTTAGTGCTGAAAATTCATTGTCTGCTGGCGCTGTACACTTTTTCTAAGTGTTGCAATATCTCATGAAGGAAATACTGGACAATCAAATTAATGACTTTCCAGGCTTCAGGATGCCTTTCTACACTATATAAAGGTGGAAATTTACATTGGAAACGTTTGGTTTAGCTGTTATAAAAGTTTGGTTTTTTAGTGCTGTAAATGCATTTTCAGCTCGCGCTGTACACATTTGCTATGAGAGGCATTATCTCATAAGGGAAATATTGGACAATCAAATTAATGACTGCCCAGGCTTCAGGATGTCTTTTTACACTATATAAAGGTGGAAATTTACATTGGAAACGTTTGGTTTAGCTGTTATAAAAGTTTGTTTTTTTAGTGCTGTAAATGCATTTTCAGCTCGCACTGTACACATTTGCTATGAGAGGCATTATCTCATAAGGGAAATATTGGACAATCAAATTAATGACTGCCCAGGCTTCAGGATGTCTTTTTACACTATATAAAGGTGGAAATTTACATTGGAAACGTTTACTTTAGCTGTTAATGAAGTTTCGTTTATTTAGTGCTGAAAATTCATTGTCTGCTGGCGCTGTACACTTTTTCTAAGTGTTGCAATATCTCATGAAGGAAATACTGGACAATCAAATTAATGACTTTCCAGGCTTCAGGATGCCTTTCTACACTATATAAAGGTGGAAATTTACATTGGAAACGTTTGGTTTAGCTGTTATAAAAGTTTGTTTTTTTAGTGCTGTAAATGCATTTTCAGCTCGCACTGTACACATTTGCTGTGAGGCATTATCTCATAAGGGAAATACTGGACAATCAAATTAATGACTTCCCAGGCTTCAGGATGCCTTTTTACACTCTATAAATGTGGAAATTTACATTGGAAACGTTTGGTTTAGCTGTTAATGAAGTTTCGTTTTTTTAGTGCTGAAAATTCATTGTCTGCTGGCGCTGTACACTTTTTCTAAGTGTTGCAATATCTCATGAAGGAAATACTGGACAATCAAATTAATGACTTTCCAGGCTTCAGGATGCCTTTCTACACTATATAAAGGTGGAAATTTACATTGGAAACGTTTGGTTTAGCTGTTATAAAAGTTTGGTTTTTTAGTGCTGTAAATGCATTTTCAGCTCGCGCTGTACACATTTGCTATGAGAGGCATTATCTCATAAGGGAAATATTGGACAATCAAATTAATGACTGCCCAGGCTTCAGGATGTCTTTTTACACTATATAAAGGTGGAAATTTACATTGGAAACGTTTGGTTTAGCTGTTATAAAAGTTTGTTTTTTTAGTGCTGTAAATGCATTTTCAGCTCGCACTGTACACATTTGCTATGAGAGGCATTATCTCATAAGGGAAATATTGGACAATCAAATTAATGACTGCCCAGGCTTCAGGATGTCTTTTTACACTATATAAAGGTGGAAATTTACATTTGAAACGTTTGGTTTAGCTGTTATAAAAGTTTGGTTTTTTAGTGCTGAAAATGCATTTTCAGCTCGCGCTGTACACATTTGCTATGAGAGGCATTATCTCATAAGGGAAATATTGGACAATCAAATTAATGACTGCCCAGGCTTCAGGATGTCTTTTTACACTATATAAAGGTGGAAATTTACATTGGAAACGTTTGGTTTAGCTGTTATAAAAGTTTGGTTTTTTAGTGCTGTAAATGCATTTTCAGCTCGCGCTGTACACATTTGCTATGAGAGGCATTATCTCATAAGGGAAATATTGGACAATCAAATTAATGACTGCCCAGGTTTCAGGATGTCTTTTTACACTATATAAAGGTGGAAATTTACATTGGAAACGTTTGGTTTAGGTGTTATATAAGTTTGGTTTTTTAGTGCTGAAAATGCATTTTCAGCTCGCACTGTACACATTTGCTATGTGAGGCATTATCTCATAAGGGAAATACTGGACAATCAAATTAATGACTTCCCAGGCTTCAGGATGCCTTTTTACACTCTATAAATGTGGAAATTTACATTGGAAACGTTTGGTTTAGCTGTTAATGAAGTTTCGTTTTTTTAGTGCTGAAAATTCATTGTCTGCTGGCGCTGTACAATTTTTCTAAGTTTTGCAATATCTCATGTAGGAAATACTGGACAATCAAATTAATGACTTTCCAGGCTTCAGGATGCCTTTCTACACTATATAAAGGTGGAAATTTACATTGGAAACGTTTGGTTTAGCTGTTATAAAAGTTTGGTTTTTTAGTGCTGTAAATGCATTTTCAGCTCGCGCTGTACACATTTGCTATGAGAGGCATTATCTCATAAGGGAAATATTGGACAATCAAATGAATGACTGCCCAGGCTTCAGGATGTCTTTTTACACTATATAAAGGTGGAAATTTACATTGGAAACGTTTAGTTTAGCTGTTAATGAAGTTTCGTTTTTTTAGTGCTGAAAATTCATTGTCTACTGGCGCTGTACACTTTTTCTAAGTGTTGCAATATCTCATGAAGGAAATACTGGACAATCAAATTAATGACTTTCCAGGCTTCAGGATGCCTTTCTACACTATATAAAGGTGGAAATTTACATTGGAAACGTTTGGTTTAGCTGTTATAAAAGTTTGGCTTTTTAGTGCTGTAAATGCATTTTCAGCTCGCGCTGTACACATTTGCTATGAGAGGCATTATCTCATAAGGGAAATATTGGACAATCAAATTAATGACTGCCCAGGCTTCAGGATGTCTTTTTACACTATATAAAGGTGGAAATTTACATTGGTAACGTTTGGTTTAGCTGTTATAAAAGTTTGGTTTTTTAGTGCTGAAAATGCATTTTCAGCTCGCACTGTACACATTTGCTATGTGAGGCATTATCTCATAAGGGAAATACTGGACAATCAAATTAATGACTTCCCAGGCTTCAGGATGCATTTTTACACTCTATAAATGTGGAAATTTACATTGGAAACGTTTGGTTTAGCTGTTATAAAAGTTTGTTTTTTTAGTGCTGTAAATGCATTTTCAGCTCGCGCTGTACACATTTGCTATGTGAGGCATTATCTCATAAGGGAAATACTGGACAATCAAATTAATGACTGCCCAGGCTTCAGGATGTCTTTTTACACTATATAAAGGTGGAAATTTACATTGGAAACGTTTGGTTTAGCTGTTATAAAAGTTTGGTTTTTTAGTGCTGAAAATGCATTTTCAGCTCGCACTGTACTTATTTGCTATGTGAGGCATTATCTCATAAGGGAAATACTGGACAATCAAATTAATGACTTCCCAGGCTTCAGGATGCCTTTTTACACTCTATAAATGTGGAAATTTACATTGGAAACGTTTGGTTTAGCTGTTAATGAAGTTTCGTTTATTTAGTGCTGAAAATTCATTGTCTGCTGGCGCTGTACACTTTTTCTAAGTGTTGCAATATCTCATGAAGGAAATACTGGACAATCAAATTAATGACTTTCCAGGCTTCAGGATGCCTTTCTACACTATATAAAGGTGGAAATTTACATTGGAAACGTTTGGTTTAGCTGTTATAAAAGTTTGTTTTTTTTAGTGCTGTAAATGCATTTTCAGCTCGCACTGTACACATTTGCTGTGAGGCATTATCTCATAAGGGAAATACTGGACAATCAAATTAATGACTTCCCAGGCTTCAGGATGCCTTTTTACACTCTATAAATGTGGAAATTTACATTGGAAACGTTTGGTTTAGCTGTTAATGAAGTTTCGTTTTTTTAGTGCTGAAAATTCATTGTCTGCTGGCGCTGTACACTTTTTCTAAGTGTTGCAATACCTCATGAAGGAAATACTGGACAATCAAATTAATGACTTTCCAGGCTTCAGGATGCCTTTCTACACTATATAAAGGTGGAAATTTACATTGGAAACGTTTGGTTTAGCTGTTATAAAAGTTTGTTTTTTTAGTGCTGTAAATGCATTTTCAGCTCGCACTGTACACATTTGCTGTGAGGCATTATCTCATAAGGGAAATACTGGACAATCAAATTAATGACTTCCCAGGCTTCAGGATGCCTTTTTACACTCTATAAATGTGGAAATTTACATTGGAAACGTTTGGTTTAGCTGTTAATGAAGTTTCGTTTTTTTAGTGCTGAAAATTCATTGTCTGCTGGCGCTGTACACTTTTTCTAAGTGTTGCAATATCTCATGAAGGAAATACTGGACAATCAAATTAATGACTTTCCAGGCTTCAGGATGCCTTTCTACACTATATAAAGGTGGAAATTTACATTGGAAACGTTTGGTTTAGCTGTTATAAAAGTTTGGTTTTTTAGTGCTGTAAATGCATTTTCAGCTCGCGCTGTACACATTTGCTATGAGAGGCATTATCTCATAAGGGAAATATTGGACAATCAAATTAATGACTGCCCAGGCTTCAGGATGTCTTTTTACACTATATAAAGGTGGAAATTTACATTGGAAACGTTTGGTTTAGCTGTTATAAAAGTTTGTTTTTTTAGTGCTGTAAATGCATTTTCAGCTCGCACTGTACACATTTGCTATGAGAGGCATTGTCTCATAAGGGAAATATTGGACAATCAAATTAATGACTGCCCAGGCTTCAGGATGTCTTTTTACACTATATAAAGGTGGAAATTTACATTGGAAACGTTTACTTTAGCTGTTAATGAAGTTTCGTTTATTTAGTGCTGAAAATTCATTGTCTGCTGGCGCTGTACACTTTTTCTAAGTGTTGCAATATCTCATGAAGGAAATACTGGACAATCAAATTAATGACTTTCCAGGCTTCAGGATGCCTTTCTACACTATATAAAGGTGGAAATTTACATTGGAAACGTTTGGTTTAGCTGTTATAAAAGTTTGTTTTTTTAGTGCTGTAAATGCATTTTCAGCTCGCACTGTACACATTTGCTGTGAGGCATTATCTCATAAGGGAAATACTGGACAATCAAATTAATGACTTCCCAGGCTTCAGGATGCCTTTTTACACTCTATAAATGTGGAAATTTACATTGGAAACGTTTGGTTTAGCTGTTAATGAAGTTTCGTTTTTTTAGTGCTGAAAATTCATTGTCTGCTGGCGCTGTACACTTTTTCTAAGTGTTGCAATATCTCATGAAGGAAATACTGGACAATCAAATTAATGACTTTCCAGGCTTCAGGATGCCTTTCTACACTATATAAAGGTGGAAATTTACATTGGAAACGTTTGGTTTAGCTGTTATAAAAGTTTGGTTTTTTAGTGCTGTAAATGCATTTTCAGCTCGCGCTGTACACATTTGCTATGAGAGGCATTATCTCATAAGGGAAATATTGGACAATCAAATTAATGACTGCCCAGGCTTCAGGATGTCTTTTTACACTATATAAAGGTGGAAATTTACATTGGAAACGTTTGGTTTAGCTGTTATAAAAGTTTGTTTTTTTAGTGCTGTAAATGCATTTTCAGCTCGCACTGTACACATTTGCTATGAGAGGCATTATCTCATAAGGGAAATATTGGACAATCAAATTAATGACTGCCCAGGCTTCAGGATGTCTTTTTACACTATATAAAGGTGGAAATTTACATTTGAAACGTTTGGTTTAGCTGTTATAAAAGTTTGGTTTTTTAGTGCTGAAAATGCATTTTCAGCTCGCGCTGTACACATTTGCTATGAGAGGCATTATCTCATAAGGGAAATATTGGACAATCAAATTAATGACTGCCCAGGCTTCAGGATGTCTTTTTACACTATATAAAGGTGGAAATTTACATTGGAAACGTTTGGTTTAGCTGTTATAAAAGTTTGGTTTTTTAGTGCTGTAAATGCATTTTCAGCTCGCGCTGTACACATTTGCTATGAGAGGCATTATCTCATAAGGGAAATATTGGACAATCAAATTAATGACTGCCCAGGTTTCAGGATGTCTTTTTACACTATATAAAGGTGGAAATTTACATTGGAAACGTTTGGTTTAGGTGTTATATAAGTTTGGTTTTTTAGTGCTGAAAATGCATTTTCAGCTCGCACTGTACACATTTGCTATGTGAGGCATTATCTCATAAGGGAAATACTGGACAATCAAATTAATGACTTCCCAGGCTTCAGGATGCCTTTTTACACTCTATAAATGTGCAAATTTACATTGGAAACGTTTGGTTTAGCTGTTAATGAAGTTTCGTTTTTTTAGTGCTGAAAATTCATTGTCTGCTGGCGCTGTACAATTTTTCTAAGTTTTGCAATATCTCATGTAGGAAATACTGGACAATCAAATTAATGACTTTCCAGGCTTCAGGATGCCTTTCTACACTATATAAAGGTGGAAATTTACATTGGAAACGTTTGGTTTAGCTGTTATAAAAGTTTGTTTTTTTAGTGCTGTAAATGCATTTTCAGCTCGCGCTGTACACATTTGCTATGTGAGGCATTATCTCATAAGGGAAATACTGGACAATCAAATTAATGACTGCCCAGGCTTCAGGATGTCTTTTTACACTATATAAAGGTGGAAATTTACATTGGAAACGTTTGGTTTAGCTGTTATAAAAGTTTGGTTTTTTTAGTGCTGAAAATTCATTGTCTGCTGGCGCTGTACACTTTTTCTAAGTGTTGCAATATCTCATGAAGGAAATACTGGACAATCAAATTAATGACTTTCCAGGCTCCAGGATGCCTTTCTACACTATATAAAGGTGGAAATTTACATTGGAAACGTTTGGTTTAGCTGTTATAAAAGTTTGGTTTTTTAGTGCTGTAAATGCATTTTCAGCTCGCGCTGTACACATTTGCTATGAGAGGCATTATCTCATAAGGGAAATATTGGACAATCAAATGAATGACTGCCCAGGCTTCAGGATGTCTTTTTACACTATATAAAGGTGGAAATTTACATTGGAAACGTTTAGTTTAGCTGTTAATGAAGTTTCGTTTTTTTAGTGCTGAAAATTCATTGTCTACTGGCGCTGTACACTTTTTCTAAGTGTTGCAATATCTCATGAAGGAAATACTGGACAATCAAATTAATGACTTTCCAGGCTTCAGGATGCCTTTCTACACTATATAAAGGTGGAAATTTACATTGGAAACGTTTGGTTTAGCTGTTATAAAAGTTTGGTTTTTTAGTGCTGTAAATGCATTTTCAGCTCGCGCTGTACACATTTGCTATGAGAGGCATTATCTCATAAGGGAAATATTGGACAATCAAATTAATGACTGCCCAGGCTTCAGGATGTCTTTTTACACTATATAAAGGTGGAAATTTACATTGGTAACGTTTGGTTTAGCTGTTATAAAAGTTTGTTTTTTTAGTGCTGAAAATGCATTTTCAGCTCGCACTGTACACATTTGCTATGTGAGGCATTATCTCATAAGGGAAATACTGGACAATCAAATTAATGACTTCCCAGGCTTCAGGATGCATTTTTACACTCTATAAATGTGGAAATTTACATTGGAAACGTTTGGTTTAGCTGTTATAAAAGTTTGTTTTTTTAGTGCTGTAAATGCATTTTCAGCTCGCGCTGTACACATTTGCTATGTGAGGCATTATCTCATAAGGGAAATACTGGACAATCAAATTAATGACTGCCCAGGCTTCAGGATGTCTTTTTACACTATATAAAGGTGGAAATTTACATTGGAAACGTTTGGTTTAGCTGTTATAAAAGTTTGGTTTTTTAGTGCTGAAAATGCATTTTCAGCTCGCACTGTACACATTTGCTATGTGAGGCATTATCTCATAAGGGAAATACTGGACAATCAAATTAATGACTGCCCAGGCTTCAGGATGTCTTTTTACACTATATAAAGGTGGAAATTTACATTGGAAACGTTTGGTTTAGCTGTTATAAAAGTTTGGTTTTTTAGTGCTGTAAATGCATTTTCAGCTCGCGCTGTACACATTTGCTATGAGAGGCATTATCTCATAAGGGAAATATTGGACAATCAAATTAATGACTGCCCAGGCTTCAGGATGTCTTTTTACACTATATAAAGGTGGAAATTTACATTGGAAACATTTAGTTTAGCTGTTAATGAAGTTTCGTTTTTTTAGTGCTGAAAATTCATTGTCTGCTGGCGCTGTACACTTTTTCTAAGTGTTGCAATATCTCATGAAGGAAATACTGGACAATCAAATTAATGACTTTCCAGGCTTCAGGATGCCTTTCTACACTATATAAAGGTGGAAATTTACATTGGAAACGTTTGGTTTAGCTGTTATAAAAGTTTGTTTTTTTAGTGCTGTAAATGCATTTTCAGCTCGCGCTGTACACATTTGCTATGAGAGGCATTATCTCATAAGGGAAATATTGGACAATCAAATTAATGACTGCCCAGGCTTCAGGATGTCTTTTTACACTATATAAAGGTGGAAATTTACATTGGAAACGTTTGGTTTAGCTGTTATAAAAGTTTGGTTTTTTAGTGCTGTAAATGCATTTTCAGCTCGCGCTGTACACATTTGCTATGAGAGGCATTATCTCATAAGGGAAATATTGGACAATCAAATTAATGACTGCCCAGGCTTCAGGATGTCTTTTTACACTATATAAAGGTGGAAATTTACATTGGAAACGTTTGGTTTAGCTGTTATAAAAGTTTGGTTTTTTAGTGCTGAAAATGCATTTTCAGCTCGCACTGTACACATTTGCTATGTGAGGCATTATCTCATAAGGGAAATACTGGACAATCAAATTAATGACTTCCCAGGCTTCAGGATGCCTTTTTACACTCTATAAATGTGGAAATTTACATTGGAAACGTTTGGTTTAGCTGTTAATGAAGTTTCGTTTTTTTAGTGCTGAAAATTCATTGTCTGCTGGCGCTGTACACTTTTTCTAAGTGTTGCAATATCTCATGAAGGAAATACTGGACAATCAAATTAATGACTTTCCAGGCTTCAGGATGCCTTTCTACACTATATAAAGGTGGAAATTTACATTGGAAACGTTTGGTTTAGCTGTTATAAAAGTTTGGTTTTTTAGTGCTGTAAATGCATTTTCAGCTCGCGCTGTACACATTTGCTATGAGAGGCATTATCTCATAAGGGAAATATTGGACAATCAAATTAATGACTGCCCAGGCTTCAGGATGTCTTTTTACACTATATAAAGGTGGAAATTTACATTGGAAACGTTTAGTTTAGCTGTTAATGAAGTTTCGTTTTTTTAGTGCTGGAAATTCATTGTCTGCTGTCGCTGTACACTTTTTCTAAGTGTTGCAATATCTCATGAAGGAAATACTGGACAATCAAATTAAAGACTTTCCAGGCTTCAGGATGCCTTTTTACACTATATAAAGGTGGAAATTTACATTGGAAACGTTTGGTTTAGCTGTTATAAAAGTTTGGTTTTTTAGTGCTGTAAATGCATTTTCAGCTCGCGCTGTACACATTTGCTATGAGAGGCATTATCTCATAAGGGAAATATTGGACAATCAAATTAATGACTGCCCAGGCTTCAGGATGTCTTTTTACACTATATAAAGGTGGAAATTTACATTGGAAACATTTAGTTTAGCTGTTAATGAAGTTTCGTTTTTTTAGTGCTGAAAATTCATTGTCTGCTGGCGCTGTAAACTTTTTCTAAGTGTTGCAATATCTCATGAAGGAAATACTGGACAATCAAATTAATGACTTTCCAGGCTTCAGGATGCCTTTCTACACTATATAAAGGTGGAAATTTACATTGGAAACGTTTGGTTTAGCTGTTATAAAAGTTTGTTTTTTTAGTGCTGTAAATGCATTTTCAGCTCGCGCTGTACACATTTGCTATGAGAGGCATTATCTCATAAGGGAAATATTGGACAATCAAATTAATGACTGCCCAGGCTTCAGGATGTCTTTTTACACTATATAAAGGTGGAAATTTACATTGGAAACGTTTGGTTTAGCTGTTATAAAAGTTTGGTTTTTTAGTGCTGTAAATGCATTTTCAGCTCGCGCTGTACACATTTGCTATGAGAGGCATTATCTCATAAGGGAAATATTGGACAATCAAATTAATGGCTGCCCGGGCTTCAGGATGTCTTTTTACACTATATAAAGGTGGAAATTTACATTGGAAACGTTTAGTTTAGCTGTTAATGAAGTTTCGTTTTTTTAGTGCTGAAAATTCATTGTCTGCTGGCGCTGTACACTTTTTCTAAATGTTGCAATATCTCATGAAGGAAATACTGGACAATCAAATTAATGACTTTCCAGGCTTCAGGATGCCTTTCTACACTATATAAAGGTGGAAATTTACATTGGAAACGTTTGGTTTAGCTTTTATAAAAGTTTTGTTTTTTAGTGCTGTAAATGCATTTTCAGCTCGCGCTGTACACATTTGCTATGAGAGGCATTATCTCATAAGGGAAATATTGGACAATCAAATTAATGACTGCCCAGGCTTCAGGATGTCTTTTTACACTATATAAAGGAGGAAATTTACATTGGAAACGTTTGGTTTAGGTGTTATAAAAGTTTGGTTTTTTAGTGCTGAAAATGCATTTTCAGCTCGCGCTGTACACATTTCCTATGAGAGGCATTATCTCATAAAGGAAATATTGGACAATCGAATTAATGACTGCCCAGGCTTCAGGATGTCTTTTTACACTATATAAAGGTGGAAATTTACATTGGAAACGTTTGGTTTAGCTGTTATAAAAGTTTGGTTTTTTAGTGCTGAAAATGCATTTTCAGCTTCGCACTGTACACATTTGCTATGTGAGGCATTATCTCATAAGGGAAATACTGGACAATCAAATTAATGACTTCCCAGGCTTCAGGATGCCTTTTTACACTATATAAAGGTGGAAATTTACATTGGAAAGTTTGGTTTAGCTGTTATAAAAGTTTGGTTTTTTAGTGCTGTAAATGCATTTTCAGCTCGCGCTGTATACATTTGCCTATGAGAGGCATTATCTCATAAAGGAAATATTGGACAATCGAATTAATGACTGCCCAGGCTTCAGGATGTCTTTTTACACTATATAAAGGTGGAAATTTACATTGGAAACGTTTGGTTTAGCTGTTATAAAAGTTTGGTTTTTTAGTGCTGAAAATGCATTTTCAGCTCGCACTGTACACATTTGCTATGAGAGGCATTATCTCATAAGGGAAATACTGGACAATCAAATTAATGACTTCCCAGGCTTCAGGATGCCTTTTTACACTCTATAAATGTGGAAATTTACATTGGAAACGTTTGGTTTAGCTGTTAATGAAGTTTCGTTTTTTTAGTGCTGAAAATTCATTGTCTGCTGGCGCTGTACACTTTTTCTAAGTGTTGCAATATCTCATGAAGGAAATACTGGACAATCAAATTAATGACTTTCCAGGCTTCAGGGTGCCTTTCTACACTATATAAAGGTGGAAATTTACATTGGAAACGTTTGGTTTAGCTGTTATAAAAGTTTGGTTTTTTTAGTGCTGTAAATGCATTTTCAGCTCGCGCTGTACACATTTGCTATGAGAGGCATTATCTCATAAGGGAAATATTGGACAATCAAATTAATGACTGCCCAGGCTTCAGGATGTCTTTTTACACTATATAAAGGTGGAAATTTACATTGGAAACGTTTGGTTTAGCTGTTATAAAAGTTTGGTTTTTTAGTGCTGTAAATGCATTTTCAGCTCGTGCTGTACACATTTGCTATGAGAGGCATTATCTCATAAGGGAAATATTGGACAATCAAATAAATGGCTGCCCAGGCTTCAGGATGTCTTTTTACTCTATATAAAGGTGGAAATTTACATTGGAAACGTTTAGTTTAGCTGTTAATGAAGTTTCGTTTTTTTAGTGCTGAAAATTCATTGTCTGCTGGCGCTGTACACTTTTTCTAAGTGTTGCAATATCTCATGAAGGAAATACTGGACAATCAAATCAATGACTTTCCAGGCTTCAGGATGCCTTTCTACACTATATAAAGGTGGAAATTTACATTGGAAACGTTTGGTTTAGCTGTTATAAAAGTTTGGTTTTTTAGTGCTGCAAATGCATTTTCAGCTCGAACTGTACACATTTGCTATGTGAGGCATTATCTCATAAGGGAAATACTGGACAATCAAATTAATGACTTCCCAGGCTTCAGGATGCCTTTTTACACTCTATAAATGTGGAAATTTACATTGGAAACGTTTGGTTTAGCTGTTAATGAAGTTTCGTTTTTTTAGTGCTGAAAATTCATTGTCTGCTGGCGCTGTACACCTTTTCTAAGTGTTGCAATATCTCATGAAGGAAATACTGGACAATCAAATTAATGACTTTCCAGGCTTCAGGATGCCTTTCTACACTATATAAAGGTGGAAATTTACATTGGAAACGTTTGGTTTAGCTGTTAATGAAGTTTCGATTTTTTAGTGCTGAAAATTCATTGTCTGCTGGCGCTGTACACCTTTTCTAAGTGTTGCAATATCTCATGAAGGAAATACTGGACAATCAAATTAATGACTTTCCAGGCTTCAGGATGCCTTTCTACACTATATAAAGGTGGAAATTTACATTGGAAACGTTTGGTTTAGCTGTAATAAAAGTTTGGTTTTTTAGTGCTGTAAATGCATTTTCAGCTCGCGCTGTACACATTTGCTATGAGAGGCATTATCTCATAAGGGAAATATTGGACAATCAAATTAATGACTGCCCAGGCTTCAGGATGTCTTTTTACACTATATAAAGGTGGAAATTTACATTTGAAACGTTTGGTTTAGCTGTTATAAAAGTTTGGTTTTTTAGTGCTGAAAATGCATTTTCAGCTCGCGCTGTACACATTTGCTATGAGAGGCATTATCTCATAAGGGAAATATTGGACAATCAAATTAATGACTGCCCAGGCTTCAGGATGTCTTTTTACACTATATAAAGGTGGAAATTTACATTGGAAACGTTTGGTTTAGCTGTTATAAAAGTTTGGTTTTTTAGTGCTGTAAATGCATTTTCAGCTCGCGCTGTACACATTTGCTATGAGAGGCATTATCTCATAAGGGAAATATTGGACAATCAAATTAATGACTGCCCAGGTTTCAGGATGTCTTTTTACACTATATAAAGGTGGAAATTTACATTGGAAACGTTTGGTTTAGGTGTTATATAAGTTTGGTTTTTTAGTGCTGAAAATGCATTTTCAGCTCGCACTGTACACATTTGCTATGTGAGGCATTATCTCATAAGGGAAATACTGGACAATCAAATTAATGACTTCCCAGGCTTCAGGATGCCTTTTTACACTCTATAAATGTGGAAATTTACATTGGAAACGTTTGGTTTAGCTGTTAATGAAGTTTCGTTTTTTTAGTGCTGAAAATTCATTGTCTGCTGGCGCTGTACAATTTTTCTAAGTTTTGCAATATCTCATGTAGGAAATACTGGACAATCAAATTAATGACTTTCCAGGCTTCAGGATGCCTTTCTACACTATATAAAGGTGGAAATTTACATTGGAAACGTTTGGTTTAGCTGTTATAAAAGTTTGGTTTTTTAGTGCTGTAAATGCATTTTCAGCTCGCGCTGTACACATTTGCTATGAGAGGCATTATCTCATAAGGGAAATATTGGACAATCAAATGAATGACTGCCCAGGCTTCAGGATGTCTTTTTACACTATATAAAGGTGGAAATTTACATTGGAAACGTTTAGTTTAGCTGTTAATGAAGTTTCGTTTTTTTAGTGCTGAAAATTCATTGTCTACTGGCGCTGTACACTTTTTCTAAGTGTTGCAATATCTCATGAAGGAAATACTGGACAATCAAATTAATGACTTTCCAGGCTTCAGGATGCCTTTCTACACTATATAAAGGTGGAAATTTACATTGGAAACGTTTGGTTTAGCTGTTATAAAAGTTTGGCTTTTTAGTGCTGTAAATGCATTTTCAGCTCGCGCTGTACACATTTGCTATGAGAGGCATTATCTCATAAGGGAAATATTGGACAATCAAATTAATGACTGCCCAGGCTTCAGGATGTCTTTTTACACTATATAAAGGTGGAAATTTACATTGGTAACGTTTGGTTTAGCTGTTATAAAAGTTTGGTTTTTTAGTGCTGAAAATGCATTTTCAGCTCGCACTGTACACATTTGCTATGTGAGGCATTATCTCATAAGGGAAATACTGGACAATCAAATTAATGACTTCCCAGGCTTCAGGATGCATTTTTACACTCTATAAATGTGGAAATTTACATTGGAAACGTTTGGTTTAGCTGTTATAAAAGTTTGTTTTTTTAGTGCTGTAAATGCATTTTCAGCTCGCGCTGTACACATTTGCTATGTGAGGCATTATCTCATAAGGGAAATACTGGACAATCAAATTAATGACTGCCCAGGCTTCAGGATGTCTTTTTACACTATATAAAGGTGGAAATTTACATTGGAAACGTTTGGTTTAGCTGTTATAAAAGTTTGGTTTTTTAGTGCTGAAAATGCATTTTCAGCTCGCACTGTACTTATTTGCTATGTGAGGCATTATCTCATAAGGGAAATACTGGACAATCAAATTAATGACTTCCCAGGCTTCAGGATGCCTTTTTACACTCTATAAATGTGGAAATTTACATTGGAAACGTTTGGTTTAGCTGTTAATGAAGTTTCGTTTATTTAGTGCTGAAAATTCATTGTCTGCTGGCGCTGTACACTTTTTCTAAGTGTTGCAATATCTCATGAAGGAAATACTGGACAATCAAATTAATGACTTTCCAGGCTTCAGGATGCCTTTCTACACTATATAAAGGTGGAAATTTACATTGGAAACGTTTGGTTTAGCTGTTATAAAAGTTTGTTTTTTTTAGTGCTGTAAATGCATTTTCAGCTCGCACTGTACACATTTGCTGTGAGGCATTATCTCATAAGGGAAATACTGGACAATCAAATTAATGACTTCCCAGGCTTCAGGATGCCTTTTTACACTCTATAAATGTGGAAATTTACATTGGAAACGTTTGGTTTAGCTGTTAATGAAGTTTCGTTTTTTTAGTGCTGAAAATTCATTGTCTGCTGGCGCTGTACACTTTTTCTAAGTGTTGCAATATCTCATGAAGGAAATACTGGACAATCAAATTAATGACTTTCCAGGCTTCAGGATGCCTTTCTACACTATATAAAGGTGGAAATTTACATTGGAAACGTTTGGTTTAGCTGTTATAAAAGTTTGTTTTTTTAGTGCTGTAAATGCATTTTCAGCTCGCACTGTACACATTTGCTGTGAGGCATTATCTCATAAGGGAAATACTGGACAATCAAATTAATGACTTCCCAGGCTTCAGGATGCCTTTTTACACTCTATAAATGTGGAAATTTACATTGGAAACGTTTGGTTTAGCTGTTAATGAAGTTTCGTTTTTTTAGTGCTGAAAATTCATTGTCTGCTGGCGCTGTACACTTTTTCTAAGTGTTGCAATATCTCATGAAGGAAATACTGGACAATCAAATTAATGACTTTCCAGGCTTCAGGATGCCTTTCTACACTATATAAAGGTGGAAATTTACATTGGAAACGTTTGGTTTAGCTGTTATAAAAGTTTGGTTTTTTAGTGCTGTAAATGCATTTTCAGCTCGCGCTGTACACATTTGCTATGAGAGGCATTATCTCATAAGGGAAATATTGGACAATCAAATTAATGACTGCCCAGGCTTCAGGATGTCTTTTTACACTATATAAAGGTGGAAATTTACATTGGAAACGTTTGGTTTAGCTGTTATAAAAGTTTGTTTTTTTAGTGCTGTAAATGCATTTTCAGCTCGCACTGTACACATTTGCTATGAGAGGCATTGTCTCATAAGGGAAATATTGGACAATCAAATTAATGACTGCCCAGGCTTCAGGATGTCTTTTTACACTATATAAAGGTGGAAATTTACATTGGAAACGTTTACTTTAGCTGTTAATGAAGTTTCGTTTATTTAGTGCTGAAAATTCATTGTCTGCTGGCGCTGTACACTTTTTCTAAGTGTTGCAATATCTCATGAAGGAAATACTGGACAATCAAATTAATGACTTTCCAGGCTTCAGGATGCCTTTCTACACTATATAAAGGTGGAAATTTACATTGGAAACGTTTGGTTTAGCTGTTATAAAAGTTTGTTTTTTTAGTGCTGTAAATGCATTTTCAGCTCGCACTGTACACATTTGCTGTGAGGCATTATCTCATAAGGGAAATACTGGACAATCAAATTAATGACTTCCCAGGCTTCAGGATGCCTTTTTACACTCTATAAATGTGGAAATTTACATTGGAAACGTTTGGTTTAGCTGTTAATGAAGTTTCGTTTTTTTAGTGCTGAAAATTCATTGTCTGCTGGCGCTGTACACTTTTTCTAAGTGTTGCAATATCTCATGAAGGAAATACTGGACAATCAAATTAATGACTTTCCAGGCTTCAGGATGCCTTTCTACACTATATAAAGGTGGAAATTTACATTGGAAACGTTTGGTTTAGCTGTTATAAAAGTTTGGTTTTTTAGTGCTGTAAATGCATTTTCAGCTCGCGCTGTACACATTTGCTATGAGAGGCATTATCTCATAAGGGAAATATTGGACAATCAAATTAATGACTGCCCAGGCTTCAGGATGTCTTTTTACACTATATAAAGGTGGAAATTTACATTGGAAACGTTTGGTTTAGCTGTTATAAAAGTTTGTTTTTTTAGTGCTGTAAATGCATTTTCAGCTCGCACTGTACACATTTGCTATGAGAGGCATTATCTCATAAGGGAAATATTGGACAATCAAATTAATGACTGCCCAGGCTTCAGGATGTCTTTTTACACTATATAAAGGTGGAAATTTACATTTGAAACGTTTGGTTTAGCTGTTATAAAAGTTTGGTTTTTTAGTGCTGAAAATGCATTTTCAGCTCGCGCTGTACACATTTGCTATGAGAGGCATTATCTCATAAGGGAAATATTGGACAATCAAATTAATGACTGCCCAGGCTTCAGGATGTCTTTTTACACTATATAAAGGTGGAAATTTACATTGGAAACGTTTGGTTTAGCTGTTATAAAAGTTTGGTTTTTTAGTGCTGTAAATGCATTTTCAGCTCGCGCTGTACACATTTGCTATGAGAGGCATTATCTCATAAGGGAAATATTGGACAATCAAATTAATGACTGCCCAGGTTTCAGGATGTCTTTTTACACTATATAAAGGTGGAAATTTACATTGGAAACGTTTGGTTTAGGTGTTATATAAGTTTGGTTTTTTAGTGCTGAAAATGCATTTTCAGCTCGCACTGTACACATTTGCTATGTGAGGCATTATCTCATAAGGGAAATACTGGACAATCAAATTAATGACTTCCCAGGCTTCAGGATGCCTTTTTACACTCTATAAATGTGCAAATTTACATTGGAAACGTTTGGTTTAGCTGTTAATGAAGTTTCGTTTTTTTAGTGCTGAAAATTCATTGTCTGCTGGCGCTGTACAATTTTTCTAAGTTTTGCAATATCTCATGTAGGAAATACTGGACAATCAAATTAATGACTTTCCAGGCTTCAGGATGCCTTTCTACACTATATAAAGGTGGAAATTTACATTGGAAACGTTTGGTTTAGCTGTTATAAAAGTTTGTTTTTTTAGTGCTGTAAATGCATTTTCAGCTCGCGCTGTACACATTTGCTATGTGAGGCATTATCTCATAAGGGAAATACTGGACAATCAAATTAATGACTGCCCAGGCTTCAGGATGTCTTTTTACACTATATAAAGGTGGAAATTTACATTGGAAACGTTTGGTTTAGCTGTTATAAAAGTTTGGTTTTTTTAGTGCTGAAAATTCATTGTCTGCTGGCGCTGTACACTTTTTCTAAGTGTTGCAATATCTCATGAAGGAAATACTGGACAATCAAATTAATGACTTTCCAGGCTCCAGGATGCCTTTCTACACTATATAAAGGTGGAAATTTACATTGGAAACGTTTGGTTTAGCTGTTATAAAAGTTTGGTTTTTTAGTGCTGTAAATGCATTTTCAGCTCGCGCTGTACACATTTGCTATGAGAGGCATTATCTCATAAGGGAAATATTGGACAATCAAATGAATGACTGCCCAGGCTTCAGGATGTCTTTTTACACTATATAAAGGTGGAAATTTACATTGGAAACGTTTAGTTTAGCTGTTAATGAAGTTTCGTTTTTTTAGTGCTGAAAATTCATTGTCTACTGGCGCTGTACACTTTTTCTAAGTGTTGCAATATCTCATGAAGGAAATACTGGACAATCAAATTAATGACTTTCCAGGCTTCAGGATGCCTTTCTACACTATATAAAGGTGGAAATTTACATTGGAAACGTTTGGTTTAGCTGTTATAAAAGTTTGGTTTTTTAGTGCTGTAAATGCATTTTCAGCTCGCGCTGTACACATTTGCTATGAGAGGCATTATCTCATAAGGGAAATATTGGACAATCAAATTAATGACTGCCCAGGCTTCAGGATGTCTTTTTACACTATATAAAGGTGGAAATTTACATTGGTAACGTTTGGTTTAGCTGTTATAAAAGTTTGTTTTTTTAGTGCTGAAAATGCATTTTCAGCTCGCACTGTACACATTTGCTATGTGAGGCATTATCTCATAAGGGAAATACTGGACAATCAAATTAATGACTTCCCAGGCTTCAGGATGCATTTTTACACTCTATAAATGTGGAAATTTACATTGGAAACGTTTGGTTTAGCTGTTATAAAAGTTTGTTTTTTTAGTGCTGTAAATGCATTTTCAGCTCGCGCTGTACACATTTGCTATGTGAGGCATTATCTCATAAGGGAAATACTGGACAATCAAATTAATGACTGCCCAGGCTTCAGGATGTCTTTTTACACTATATAAAGGTGGAAATTTACATTGGAAACGTTTGGTTTAGCTGTTATAAAAGTTTGGTTTTTTAGTGCTGAAAATGCATTTTCAGCTCGCACTGTACACATTTGCTATGTGAGGCATTATCTCATAAGGGAAATACTGGACAATCAAATTAATGACTGCCCAGGCTTCAGGATGTCTTTTTACACTATATAAAGGTGGAAATTTACATTGGAAACGTTTGGTTTAGCTGTTATAAAAGTTTGGTTTTTTAGTGCTGTAAATGCATTTTCAGCTCGCGCTGTACACATTTGCTATGAGAGGCATTATCTCATAAGGGAAATATTGGACAATCAAATTAATGACTGCCCAGGCTTCAGGATGTCTTTTTACACTATATAAAGGTGGAAATTTACATTGGAAACATTTAGTTTAGCTGTTAATGAAGTTTCGTTTTTTTAGTGCTGAAAATTCATTGTCTGCTGGCGCTGTACACTTTTTCTAAGTGTTGCAATATCTCATGAAGGAAATACTGGACAATCAAATTAATGACTTTCCAGGCTTCAGGATGCCTTTCTACACTATATAAAGGTGGAAATTTACATTGGAAACGTTTGGTTTAGCTGTTATAAAAGTTTGTTTTTTTAGTGCTGTAAATGCATTTTCAGCTCGCGCTGTACACATTTGCTATGAGAGGCATTATCTCATAAGGGAAATATTGGACAATCAAATTAATGACTGCCCAGGCTTCAGGATGTCTTTTTACACTATATAAAGGTGGAAATTTACATTGGAAACGTTTGGTTTAGCTGTTATAAAAGTTTGGTTTTTTAGTGCTGTAAATGCATTTTCAGCTCGCGCTGTACACATTTGCTATGAGAGGCATTATCTCATAAGGGAAATATTGGACAATCAAATTAATGACTGCCCAGGCTTCAGGATGTCTTTTTACACTATATAAAGGTGGAAATTTACATTGGAAACGTTTGGTTTAGCTGTTATAAAAGTTTGGTTTTTTAGTGCTGAAAATGCATTTTCAGCTCGCACTGTACACATTTGCTATGTGAGGCATTATCTCATAAGGGAAATACTGGACAATCAAATTAATGACTTCCCAGGCTTCAGGATGCCTTTTTACACTCTATAAATGTGGAAATTTACATTGGAAACGTTTGGTTTAGCTGTTAATGAAGTTTCGTTTTTTTAGTGCTGAAAATTCATTGTCTGCTGGCGCTGTACACTTTTTCTAAGTGTTGCAATATCTCATGAAGGAAATACTGGACAATCAAATTAATGACTTTCCAGGCTTCAGGATGCCTTTCTACACTATATAAAGGTGGAAATTTACATTGGAAACGTTTGGTTTAGCTGTTATAAAAGTTTGGTTTTTTAGTGCTGTAAATGCATTTTCAGCTCGCGCTGTACACATTTGCTATGAGAGGCATTATCTCATAAGGGAAATATTGGACAATCAAATTAATGACTGCCCAGGCTTCAGGATGTCTTTTTACACTATATAAAGGTGGAAATTTACATTGGAAACGTTTAGTTTAGCTGTTAATGAAGTTTCGTTTTTTTAGTGCTGGAAATTCATTGTCTGCTGTCGCTGTACACTTTTTCTAAGTGTTGCAATATCTCATGAAGGAAATACTGGACAATCAAATTAAAGACTTTCCAGGCTTCAGGATGCCTTTTTACACTATATAAAGGTGGAAATTTACATTGGAAACGTTTGGTTTAGCTGTTATAAAAGTTTGGTTTTTTAGTGCTGTAAATGCATTTTCAGCTCGCGCTGTACACATTTGCTATGAGAGGCATTATCTCATAAGGGAAATATTGGACAATCAAATTAATGACTGCCCAGGCTTCAGGATGTCTTTTTACACTATATAAAGGTGGAAATTTACATTGGAAACATTTAGTTTAGCTGTTAATGAAGTTTCGTTTTTTTAGTGCTGAAAATTCATTGTCTGCTGGCGCTGTAAACTTTTTCTAAGTGTTGCAATATCTCATGAAGGAAATACTGGACAATCAAATTAATGACTTTCCAGGCTTCAGGATGCCTTTCTACACTATATAAAGGTGGAAATTTACATTGGAAACGTTTGGTTTAGCTGTTATAAAAGTTTGTTTTTTTAGTGCTGTAAATGCATTTTCAGCTCGCGCTGTACACATTTGCTATGAGAGGCATTATCTCATAAGGGAAATATTGGACAATCAAATTAATGACTGCCCAGGCTTCAGGATGTCTTTTTACACTATATAAAGGTGGAAATTTACATTGGAAACGTTTGGTTTAGCTGTTATAAAAGTTTGGTTTTTTAGTGCTGTAAATGCATTTTCAGCTCGCGCTGTACACATTTGCTATGAGAGGCATTATCTCATAAGGGAAATATTGGACAATCAAATTAATGGCTGCCCGGGCTTCAGGATGTCTTTTTACACTATATAAAGGTGGAAATTTACATTGGAAACGTTTAGTTTAGCTGTTAATGAAGTTTCGTTTTTTTAGTGCTGAAAATTCATTGTCTGCTGGCGCTGTACACTTTTTCTAAATGTTGCAATATCTCATGAAGGAAATACTGGACAATCAAATTAATGACTTTCCAGGCTTCAGGATGCCTTTCTACACTATATAAAGGTGGAAATTTACATTGGAAACGTTTGGTTTAGCTTTTATAAAAGTTTTGTTTTTTAGTGCTGTAAATGCATTTTCAGCTCGCGCTGTACACATTTGCTATGAGAGGCATTATCTCATAAGGGAAATATTGGACAATCAAATTAATGACTGCCCAGGCTTCAGGATGTCTTTTTACACTATATAAAGGAGGAAATTTACATTGGAAACGTTTGGTTTAGGTGTTATAAAAGTTTGGTTTTTTAGTGCTGAAAATGCATTTTCAGCTCGCGCTGTACACATTTCCTATGAGAGGCATTATCTCATAAAGGAAATATTGGACAATCGAATTAATGACTGCCCAGGCTTCAGGATGTCTTTTTACACTATATAAAGGTGGAAATTTACATTGGAAACGTTTGGTTTAGCTGTTATAAAAGTTTGGTTTTTTAGTGCTGAAAATGCATTTTCAGCTTCGCACTGTACACATTTGCTATGTGAGGCATTATCTCATAAGGGAAATACTGGACAATCAAATTAATGACTTCCCAGGCTTCAGGATGCCTTTTTACACTATATAAAGGTGGAAATTTACATTGGAAAGTTTGGTTTAGCTGTTATAAAAGTTTGGTTTTTTAGTGCTGTAAATGCATTTTCAGCTCGCGCTGTATACATTTGCCTATGAGAGGCATTATCTCATAAAGGAAATATTGGACAATCGAATTAATGACTGCCCAGGCTTCAGGATGTCTTTTTACACTATATAAAGGTGGAAATTTACATTGGAAACGTTTGGTTTAGCTGTTATAAAAGTTTGGTTTTTTAGTGCTGAAAATGCATTTTCAGCTCGCACTGTACACATTTGCTATGAGAGGCATTATCTCATAAGGGAAATACTGGACAATCAAATTAATGACTTCCCAGGCTTCAGGATGCCTTTTTACACTCTATAAATGTGGAAATTTACATTGGAAACGTTTGGTTTAGCTGTTAATGAAGTTTCGTTTTTTTAGTGCTGAAAATTCATTGTCTGCTGGCGCTGTACACTTTTTCTAAGTGTTGCAATATCTCATGAAGGAAATACTGGACAATCAAATTAATGACTTTCCAGGCTTCAGGGTGCCTTTCTACACTATATAAAGGTGGAAATTTACATTGGAAACGTTTGGTTTAGCTGTTATAAAAGTTTGGTTTTTTTAGTGCTGTAAATGCATTTTCAGCTCGCGCTGTACACATTTGCTATGAGAGGCATTATCTCATAAGGGAAATATTGGACAATCAAATTAATGACTGCCCAGGCTTCAGGATGTCTTTTTACACTATATAAAGGTGGAAATTTACATTGGAAACGTTTGGTTTAGCTGTTATAAAAGTTTGGTTTTTTAGTGCTGTAAATGCATTTTCAGCTCGTGCTGTACACATTTGCTATGAGAGGCATTATCTCATAAGGGAAATATTGGACAATCAAATAAATGGCTGCCCAGGCTTCAGGATGTCTTTTTACTCTATATAAAGGTGGAAATTTACATTGGAAACGTTTAGTTTAGCTGTTAATGAAGTTTCGTTTTTTTAGTGCTGAAAATTCATTGTCTGCTGGCGCTGTACACTTTTTCTAAGTGTTGCAATATCTCATGAAGGAAATACTGGACAATCAAATCAATGACTTTCCAGGCTTCAGGATGCCTTTCTACACTATATAAAGGTGGAAATTTACATTGGAAACGTTTGGTTTAGCTGTTATAAAAGTTTGGTTTTTTAGTGCTGCAAATGCATTTTCAGCTCGAACTGTACACATTTGCTATGTGAGGCATTATCTCATAAGGGAAATACTGGACAATCAAATTAATGACTTCCCAGGCTTCAGGATGCCTTTTTACACTCTATAAATGTGGAAATTTACATTGGAAACGTTTGGTTTAGCTGTTAATGAAGTTTCGTTTTTTTAGTGCTGAAAATTCATTGTCTGCTGGCGCTGTACACCTTTTCTAAGTGTTGCAATATCTCATGAAGGAAATACTGGACAATCAAATTAATGACTTTCCAGGCTTCAGGATGCCTTTCTACACTATATAAAGGTGGAAATTTACATTGGAAACGTTTGGTTTAGCTGTTAATGAAGTTTCGATTTTTTAGTGCTGAAAATTCATTGTCTGCTGGCGCTGTACACCTTTTCTAAGTGTTGCAATATCTCATGAAGGAAATACTGGACAATCAAATTAATGACTTTCCAGGCTTCAGGATGCCTTTCTACACTATATAAAGGTGGAAATTTACATTGGAAACGTTTGGTTTAGCTGTTATAAAAGTTTGGGTTTTTAGTGCTGTAAATGCATTTTCAGCTCGCGCTGTACACATTTGCTATGAGAGGCATTATCTCATTAGGGAAATATTGGACAATCAAATTAATGACTGCCCAGGCTTCAGGATGTCTTTTTACACTATATAAAGGTGGAAATTTACATTGGAAACGTTTAGTTTAGCTGTTTTAAAAGTTTGTTTTTTTAGTGCTGTAAATGCATTTTCAGCTCGCGCTGTACACATTTGCTATGTGAGGCATTATCTCATAAGGGAAATACTGGACAATCAAATTAATGACTGCCCAGGCTTCAGGATGTCTTTTTACACTATATAAAGGTGGAAATTTACATTGGAAACGTTTGGTTTAGCTGTTATAAAAGTTTGGTTTTTTAGTGCTGAAAATGCATTTTCAGCTCGCACTGTACACATTTGCTATGTGAGGCATTATCTCATAAGGGAAATACTGGACAATCAAATTAATGACTTCCCAGGCTTCAGGATGCCTTTTTACACTCTATAAATGTGGAAATTTACATTGGAAACGTTTGGTTTAGCTGTTAATGAAGTTTCGTTTTTTTAGTGCTGAAAATTCATTGTCTGCTGGCGCTGTACACTTTTTCTAAGTGTTGCAATATCTCATGAAGGAAATACTGGACAATCAAATTAATGACTTTCCAGGCTTCAGGATGCCTTTCTACACTATATAAAGGTGGAAATTTACATTGGAAACGTTTAGTTTAGCTGTTATAAAAGTTTGGTTTTTTAGTGCTGTAAATGCATTTTCAGCTCGCGCTGTACACATTTGCTATGAGAGGCATTATCTCATAAGGGAAATATTGGACAATCAAATTAATGACTGCCCAGGCTTCAGGATGTCTTTTTACACTATATAAAGGTGGAAATTTACATTGGAAACGTTTAGTTTAGCTGTTATAAAAGTTTGTTTTTTTAGTGCTGTAAATGCATTTTCAGCTCGCGCTGTACACATTTGCTATGTGAGGCATTATCTCATAAGGGAAATACTGGACAATCAAATTAATGACTGCCCAGGCTTCAGGATGTCTTTTTACACTATATAAAGGTGGAAATTTACATTGGAAACGTTTGGTTTAGCTGTTATAAAAGTTTGGTTTTTTAGTGCTGAAAATGCATTTTCAGCTCGCACTGTACACATTTGCTATGTGAGGCATTATCTCATAAGGGAAATACTGGACAATCAAATTAATGACTTCCCAGGCTTCAGGATGCCTTTTTACACTCTATAAATGTGGAAATTTACATTGGAAACGTTTGGTTTAGCTGTTAATGAAGTTTCGTTTTTTTAGTGCTGAAAATTCATTGTCTGCTGGCGCTGTACACTTTTTCTAAGTGTTGCAATATCTCATGAAGGAAATACTGGACAATCAAATTAATGACTTTCCAGGCTTCAGGATGCCTTTCTACACTATATAAAGGTGGAAATTTACATTGGAAACGTTTGGTTTAGCTGTTATAAAAGTTTGGTTTTTTAGTGCTGTAAATGCATTTTCAGCTCGCGCTGTACACATTTGCTATGAGAGGCATTATCTCATAAGGGAAATATTGGACAATCAAATTAATGACTGCCCAGGCTTCAGAATGTCTTTTTACACTATATAAAGGTGGAAATTTACATTGGAAACGTTTAGTTTAGCTGTTATAAAAGTTTGTTTTTTTAGTGCTGTAAATGCATTTTCAGCTCGCGCTGTACACATTTGCTATGAGAGGCATTATCTCATAAGGGAAATATTGGACAATCAAATTAATGACTGCCCAGGCTTCAGGATGTCTTTTTACACTATATAAAGGTGGAAATTTACATTGGAAACGTTTAGTTTAGCTGTTATAAAAGTTTGTTTTTTTAGTGCTGAAAATGCATTTTCAGCTCGCACTGTACACATTTGCTATGTGAGGCATTATCTCAGAAGGGAAATACTGGACAATCAAATTAATGACTTCCCAGGCTTCAGGATGCCTTTTTACACTCTATAAATGTGGAAATTTACATTGGAAACGTTTGGTTTAGCTGTTAATGAAGTTTCGTTTTTTTTATTGCTGAAAATTCATTGTCTGCTGGCGCTGTACACTTTTTCTAAGTGTTGCAATATCTCATGAAGGAAATACTGGACAATCAAATTAATGACTTTCCAGGCTTCAGGATGCCTTTCTACACTATATAAAGGTGGAAATTTACATTGGAAACGTTTGGTTTAGCTGTTATAAAAGTTTGGTTTTTTTAGTGCTGTAAATGCATTTTCAGCTCGCGCTGTACACATTTGCTATGAGAGGCATTATCTCATAAGGGAAATATTGGACAATCAAATTAATGACTGCCCAGGCTTCAGGATGTCTTTTTACACTATATAAAGGTGGAAATTTACATTGGAAACGTTTGGTTTAGGTGTTATATAAGTTTGGTTTTTTAGTGCTGAAAATGCATTTTCAGCTCGCACTGTACACATTTGCTATGTGAGGCATTATCTCATAAGGGAAATACTGGACAATCAAATTAATGACTTCCCAGGCTTCAGGATGCCTTTTTACACTCTATAAATGTGGAAATTTACATTGGAAACGTTTGGTTTAGCTGTTAATGAAGTTTCGTTTTTTTAGTGCTGAAAATTCATTGTCTGCTGGCGCTGTACACTTTTTCTAAGTGTTGCAATATCTCATGAAGGAAATACTGGACAATCAAATTAATGACTTTCCAGGCTTCAGGATGCCTTTCTACACTATATAAAGGTGGAAATTTACATTGGAAACGTTTGGTTTAGCTGTTATAAAAGTTTGGTTTTTTAGTGCTGTAAATGCATTTTCAGCTCGCGCTGTACACATTTGCTATGAGAGGCATTATCTCATAAGGGAAATATTGGACAATCAAATTAATGACTGCCCAGGCTTCAGGATGTCTTTTTACACTATATAAAGGTGGAAATTTACATTGGAAACGTTTGGTTTAGCTGTTATAAAAGTTTGTTTTTTTAGTGCTGTAAATGCATTTTCAGCTCGCACTGTACACATTTGCTATGAGAGGCATTATCTCATAAGGGAAATATTGGACAATCAAATTAATGACTGCCCAGGCTTCAGGATGTCTTTTTACACTATATAAAGGTGGAAATTTACATTGGAAACGTTTACTTTAGCTGTTAATGAAGTTTCGTTTATTTAGTGCTGAAAATTCATTGTCTGCTGGCGCTGTACACTTTTTCTAAGTGTTGCAATATCTCATGAAGGAAATACTGGACAATCAAATTAATGACTTTCCAGGCTTCAGGATGCCTTTCTACACTATATAAAGGTGGAAATTTACATTGGAAACGTTTGGTTTAGCTGTTATAAAAGTTTGTTTTTTTAGTGCTGTAAATGCATTTTCAGCTCGCACTGTACACATTTGCTGTGAGGCATTATCTCATAAGGGAAATACTGGACAATCAAATTAATGACTTCCCAGGCTTCAGGATGCCTTTTTACACTATATAAAGGTGGAAATTTACATTTGAAACGTTTGGTTTAGCTGTTATAAAAGTTTGGTTTTTTAGTGCTGAAAATGCATTTTCAGCTCGCGCTGTACACATTTGCTATGAGAGGCATTATCTCATAAGGGAAATATTGGACAATCAAATTAATGACTGCCCAGGCTTCAGGATGTCTTTTTACACTATATAAAGGTGGAAATTTACATTGGAAACGTTTGGTTTAGCTGTTATAAAAGTTTGGTTTTTTAGTGCTGTAAATGCATTTTCAGCTCGCGCTGTACACATTTGCTATGAGAGGCATTATCTCATAAGGGAAATATTGGACAATCAAATTAATGACTGCCCAGGTTTCAGGATGTCTTTTTACACTATATAAAGGTGGAAATTCACATTGGAAACGTTTGGTTTAGGTGTTATATAAGTTTGGTTTTTTAGTGCTGAAAATGCATTTTCAGCTCGCACTGTACACATTTGCTATGTGAGGCATTATCTCATAAGGGAAATACTGGACAATCAAATTAATGACTTCCCAGGCTTCAGGATGCCTTTTTACACTCTATAAATGTGGAAATTTACATTGGAAACGTTTGGTTTAGCTGTTAATGAAGTTTCGTTTTTTTAGTGCTGAAAATTCATTGTCTGCTGGCGCTGTACACTTTTTCTAAGTTTTGCAATATCTCATGTAGGAAATACTGGACAATCAAATTAATGACTTTCCAGGCTTCAGGATGCCTTTCTACACTATATAAAGGTGGAAATTTACATTGGAAACGTTTGGTTTAGCTGTTATAAAAGTTTGTTTTTTTAGTGCTGTAAATGCATTTTCAGCTCGCGCTGTACACATTTGCTATGTGAGGCATTATCTCATAAGGGAAATACTGGACAATCAAATTAATGACTGCCCAGGCTTCAGGATGTCTTTTTACACTATATAAAGGTGGAAATTTACATTGGAAACGTTTGGTTTAGCTGTTATAAAAGTTTGGTTTTTTAGTGCTGAAAATGCATTTTCAGCTCGCACTGTACACATTTGCTATGTGAGGCATTATCTCATAAGGGAAATACTGGACAATCAAATTAATGACTTCCCAGGCTTCAGGATGCCTTTTTACACTCTATGAATGTGGAAATTTACATTGGAAACGTTTGGTTTAGCTGTTAATGAAGTTTCGTTTATTTAGTGCTGAAAATTCATTGTCTGCTGGCGCTGTACACTTTTTCTAAGTGTTGCAATATCTCATGAAGGAAATACTGGACAATCAAATTAATGACTTTCCAGGCTTCAGGATGCCTTTCTACACTATATAAAGGTGGAAATTTACATTGGAAACGTTTGGTTTAGCTGTTATAAAAGTTTGGTTTTTTAGTGCTGAAAATGCATTTTCAGCTCGCACTGTACACATTTGCTATGTGAGGCATTATCTCATAAGGGAAATACTGGACAATCAAATTAATGACTTCCCAGGCTTCAGGATGCCTTTTTACACTCTATAAATGTGGAAATTTACATTGGAAACGTTTGGTTTAGCTGTTAATGAAGTTTCGTTTATTTAGTGCTGAAAATTCATTGTCTGCTGGCGCTGTACACTTTTTCTAAGTGTTGCAATATCTCATGAAGGAAATACTGGACAATCAAATTAATGACTTTCCAGGCTTCAGGATGTCTTTTTACACTATATAAAGGTGGAAATTTACATTGGTAACGTTTGGTTTAGCTGTTATAAAAGTTTGGTTTTTTAGTGCTGAAAATGCATTTTCAGCTCGCACTGTACACATTTGCTATGTGAGGCATTATCTCATAAGGGAAATACTGGACAATCAAATTAATGACTTCCCAGGCTTCAGGATGCATTTTTACACTCTATAAATGTGGAAATTTACATTGGAAACGTTTGGTTTAGCTGTTATAAAAGTTTGGTTTTTTAGTGCTGAAAATGCATTTTCAGCTCGCACTGTACACATTTGCTATGTGAGGCATTATCTCATAAGGGAAATACTGGACAATCAAATTAATGACTTCCCAGGCTTCAGGATGCCTTTTTACACTCTATAAATGTGGAAATTTACATTGGAAACGTTTGGTTTAGCTGTTAATGAAGTTTCGTTTATTTAGTGCTGAAAATTCATTGTCTGCTGGCGCTGTACACTTTTTCTAAGTGTTGCAATATCTCATGAAGGAAATACTGGACAATCAAATTAATGACTTTCCAGGCTTCAGGATGCCTTTCTACACTATATAAAGGTGGAAATTTACATTGGAAACGTTTGGTTTAGCTGTTATAAAAGTTTGGTTTTTTAGTGCTGTAAATGCATTTTCAGCTCGCGCTGTACACATTTGCTATGAGAGGCATTATCTCATAAGGGAAATATTGGACAATCAAATTAATGACTGCCCAGGCTTCAGGATGTCTTTTTACACTATATAAAGGTGGAAATTTACATTGGAAACGTTTAGTTTAGCTGTTAATGAAGTTTCGTTTTTTTAGTGCTGGAAATTCATTGTCTGCTGGCGCTGTACACTTTTTCTAAGTGTTGCAATATCTCATGAAGGAAATACTGGACAATCAAATTAAAGACTTTCCAGGCTTCAGGATGCCTTTTTACACTATATAAAGGTGGAAATTTACATTGGAAACGTTTGGTTTAGCTGTTATAAAAGTTTGGTTTTTTTAGTGCTGTAAATGCATTTTCAGCTCGCGCTGTACACATTTGCTATGAGAGGCATTATCTCATAAGGGAAATATTGGACAATCAAATTAATGACTGCCCAGGCTTCAGGATGTCTTTTTACACTATATAAAGGTGGAAATTTACATTGGAAACATTTAGTTTAGCTGTTAATGAAGTTTCGTTTTTTTAGTGCTGAAAATTCATTGTCTGCTGGCGCTGTACACTTTTTCTAAGTGTTGCAATATCTCATGAAGGAAATACTGGACAATCAAATTAATGACTTTCCAGGCTTCAGGATGCCTTTCTACACTATATAAAGGTGGAAATTTACATTGGAAACGTTTGGTTTAGCTGTTATAAAAGTTTGTTTTTTTAGTGCTGTAAATGCATTTTCAGCTCGCGCTGTACACATTTGCTATGAGAGGCATTATCTCATAAGGGAAATACTGGACAATCAAATTAATGACTTCCCAGGCTTCAGGATGCCTTTTTACACTCTATAAATGTGGAAATTTACATTGGAAACGTTTGGTTTAGCTGTTAATGAAGTTTCGTTTTTTTAGTGCTGAAAATTCATTGTCTGCTGGCGCTGTACACTTTTTCTAAGTGTTGCAATATCTCATGAAGGAAATACTGGACAATCAAATTAATGACTTTCCAGGCTTCAGGATGCCTTTCTACACTATATAAAGGTGGAAATTTACATTGGAAACGTTTGGTTTAGCTGTTATAAAAGTTTGGTTTTTTAGTGCTGTAAATGCATTTTCAGCTCGCGCTGTACACATTTGCTATGAGAGGCATTATCTCATAAGGGAAATATTGGACAATCAAATTAATGACTGCCCAGGCTTCAGGATGTCTTTTTACACTATATAAAGGTGGAAATTTACATTGGAAACGTTTAGTTTAGCTGTTAATGAAGTTTCGTTTTTTTAGTGCTGGAAATTCATTGTCTGCTGTCGCTGTACACTTTTTCTAAGTGTTGCAATATCTCATGAAGGAAATACTGGACAATCAAATTAAAGACTTTCCAGGCTTCAGGATGCCTTTTTACACTATATAAAGGTGGAAATTTACATTGGAAACGTTTGGTTTAGCTGTTATAAAAGTTTGGTTTTTTAGTGCTGTAAATGCATTTTCAGCTCGCGCTGTACACATTTGCTATGAGAGGCATTATCTCATAAGGGAAATATTGGACAATCAAATTAATGACTGCCCAGGCTTCAGGATGTCTTTTTACACTATATAAAGGTGGAAATTTACATTGGAAACATTTAGTTTAGCTGTTAATGAAGTTTCGTTTTTTTAGTGCTGAAAATTCATTGTCTGCTGGCGCTGTAAACTTTTTCTAAGTGTTGCAATATCTCATGAAGGAAATACTGGACAATCAAATTAATGACTTTCCAGGCTTCAGGATGCCTTTCTACACTATATAAAGGTGGAAATTTACATTGGAAACGTTTGGTTTAGCTGTTATAAAAGTTTGTTTTTTTAGTGCTGTAAATGCATTTTCAGCTCGCGCTGTACACATTTGCTATGAGAGGCATTATCTCATAAGGGAAATATTGGACAATCAAATTAATGACTGCCCAGGCTTCAGGATGTCTTTTTACACTATATAAAGGTGGAAATTTACATTGGAAACGTTTGGTTTAGCTGTTATAAAAGTTTGGTTTTTTAGTGCTGTAAATGCATTTTCAGCTCGCGCTGTACACATTTGCTATGAGAGGCATTATCTCATAAGGGAAATATTGGACAATCAAATTAATGGCTGCCCGGGCTTCAGGATGTCTTTTTACACTATATAAAGGTGGAAATTTACATTGGAAACGTTTAGTTTAGCTGTTAATGAAGTTTCGTTTTTTTAGTGCTGAAAATTCATTGTCTGCTGGCGCTGTACACTTTTTCTAAGTGTTGCAATATCTCATGAAGGAAATACTGGACAATCAAATTAATGACTTTCCAGGCTTCAGGATGCCTTTCTACACTATATAAAGGTGGAAATTTACATTGGAAACGTTTGGTTTAGCTGTTATAAAAGTTTGGTTTTTTAGTGCTGTAAATGCATTTTCAGCTCGCGCTGTACACATTTGCTATGAGAGGCATTATCTCATAAGGGAAATATTGGACAATCAAATTAATGACTGCCCAGGCTTCAGGATGTCTTTTTACACTATATAAAGGTGGAAATTTACATTGGAAACGTTTAGTTTAGCTGTTAATGAAGTTTCGTTTTTTTAGTGCTGGAAATTCATTGTCTGCTGTCGCTGTACACTTTTTCTAAGTGTTGCAATATCTCATGAAGGAAATACTGGACAATCAAATTAATGACTTTCCAGGCTTCAGGATGCCTTTCTACACTATATAAAGGTGGAAATTTACATTGGAAACGTTTGGTTTAGCTGTTATAAAAGTTTGTTTTTTTAGTGCTGTAAATGCATTTTCAGCTCGCGCTGTACACATTTGCTATGAGAGGCATTATCTCATAAGGGAAATATTGGACAATCAAATTAATGACTGCCCAGGCTTCAGGATGTCTTTTTACACTATATAAAGGTGGAAATTTACATTGGAAACGTTTGGTTTAGCTGTTATAAAAGTTTGGTTTTTTAGTGCTGTAAATGCATTTTCAGCTCGCGCTGTACACATTTGCTATGAGAGGCATTATCTCATAAGGGAAATATTGGACAATCAAATTAATGGCTGCCCGGGCTTCAGGATGTCTTTTTACACTATATAAAGGTGGAAATTTACATTGGAAACGTTTAGTTTAGCTGTTAATGAAGTTTCGTTTTTTTAGTGCTGAAAATTCATTGTCTGCTGGCGCTGTACACTTTTTCTAAATGTTGCAATATCTCATGAAGGAAATACTGGACAATCAAATTAATGACTTTCCAGGCTTCAGGATGCCTTTCTACACTATATAAAGGTGGAAATTTACATTGGAAACGTTTGGTTTAGCTTTTATAAAAGTTTTGTTTTTTAGTGCTGTAAATGCATTTTCAGCTCGCGCTGTACACATTTGCTATGAGAGGCATTATCTCATAAGGGAAATATTGGACAATCAAATTAATGACTGCCCAGGCTTCAGGATGTCTTTTTACACTATATAAAGGAGGAAATTTACATTGGAAACGTTTGGTTTAGGTGTTATAAAAGTTTGGTTTTTTAGTGCTGAAAATGCATTTTCAGCTCGCGCTGTACACATTTCCTATGAGAGGCATTATCTCATAAAGGAAATATTGGACAATCGAATTAATGACTGCCCAGGCTTCAGGATGTCTTTTTACACTATATAAAGGTGGAAATTTACATTGGAAACGTTTGGTTTAGCTGTTATAAAAGTTTGGTTTTTTAGTGCTGAAAATGCATTTTCAGCTTCGCACTGTACACATTTGCTATGTGAGGCATTATCTCATAAGGGAAATACTGGACAATCAAATTAATGACTTCCCAGGCTTCAGGATGCCTTTTTACACTATATAAAGGTGGAAATTTACATTGGAAAGTTTGGTTTAGCTGTTATAAAAGTTTGGTTTTTTAGTGCTGTAAATGCATTTTCAGCTCGCGCTGTATACATTTGCCTATGAGAGGCATTATCTCATAAAGGAAATATTGGACAATCGAATTAATGACTGCCCAGGCTTCAGGATGTCTTTTTACACTATATAAAGGTGGAAATTTACATTGGAAACGTTTGGTTTAGCTGTTATAAAAGTTTGGTTTTTTAGTGCTGAAAATGCATTTTCAGCTCGCACTGTACACATTTGCTATGAGAGGCATTATCTCATAAGGGAAATACTGGACAATCAAATTAATGACTTCCCAGGCTTCAGGATGCCTTTTTACACTCTATAAATGTGGAAATTTACATTGGAAACGTTTGGTTTAGCTGTTAATGAAGTTTCGTTTTTTTAGTGCTGAAAATTCATTGTCTGCTGGCGCTGTACACTTTTTCTAAGTGTTGCAATATCTCATGAAGGAAATACTGGACAATCAAATTAATGACTTTCCAGGCTTCAGGGTGCCTTTCTACACTATATAAAGGTGGAAATTTACATTGGAAACGTTTGGTTTAGCTGTTATAAAAGTTTGGTTTTTTTAGTGCTGTAAATGCATTTTCAGCTCGCGCTGTACACATTTGCTATGAGAGGCATTATCTCATAAGGGAAATATTGGACAATCAAATTAATGACTGCCCAGGCTTCAGGATGTCTTTTTACACTATATAAAGGTGGAAATTTACATTGGAAACGTTTGGTTTAGCTGTTATAAAAGTTTGGTTTTTTAGTGCTGTAAATGCATTTTCAGCTCGTGCTGTACACATTTGCTATGAGAGGCATTATCTCATAAGGGAAATATTGGACAATCAAATAAATGGCTGCCCAGGCTTCAGGATGTCTTTTTACTCTATATAAAGGTGGAAATTTACATTGGAAACGTTTAGTTTAGCTGTTAATGAAGTTTCGTTTTTTTAGTGCTGAAAATTCATTGTCTGCTGGCGCTGTACACTTTTTCTAAGTGTTGCAATATCTCATGAAGGAAATACTGGACAATCAAATCAATGACTTTCCAGGCTTCAGGATGCCTTTCTACACTATATAAAGGTGGAAATTTACATTGGAAACGTTTGGTTTAGCTGTTATAAAAGTTTGGTTTTTTAGTGCTGCAAATGCATTTTCAGCTCGAACTGTACACATTTGCTATGTGAGGCATTATCTCATAAGGGAAATACTGGACAATCAAATTAATGACTTCCCAGGCTTCAGGATGCCTTTTTACACTCTAGAAATGTGGAAATTTACATTGGAAACGTTTGGTTTAGCTGTTAATGAAGTTTCGTTTTTTTAGTGCTGAAAATTCATTGTCTGCTGGCGCTGTACACCTTTTCTAAGTGTTGCAATATCTCATGAAGGAAATACTGGACAATCAAATTAATGACTTTCCAGGCTTCAGGATGCCTTTCTACACTATATAAAGGTGGAAATTTACATTGGAAACGTTTGGTTTAGCTGTTAATGAAGTTTCGATTTTTTAGTGCTGAAAATTCATTGTCTGCTGGCGCTGTACACCTTTTCTAAGTGTTGCAATATCTCATGAAGGAAATACTGGACAATCAAATTAATGACTTTCCAGGCTTCAGGATGCCTTTCTACACTATATAAAGGTGGAAATTTACATTGGAAACGTTTGGTTTAGCTGTTATAAAAGTTTGGGTTTTTAGTGCTGTAAATGCATTTTCAGCTCGCGCTGTACACATTTGCTATGTGAGGCATTATCTCATAAGGGAAATACTGGACAATCAAATTAATGACTGCCCAGGCTTCAGGATGTCTTTTTACACTATATAAAGGTGGAAATTTACATTGGAAACGTTTGGTTTAGCTGTTATAAAAGTTTGGTTTTTTAGTGCTGAAAATGCATTTTCAGCTCGCACTGTACACATTTGCTATGTGAGGCATTATCTCATAAGGGAAATACTGGACAATCAAATTAATGACTTCCCAGGCTTCAGGATGCCTTTTTACACTCTATAAATGTGGAAATTTACATTGGAAACGTTTGGTTTAGCTGTTAATGAAGTTTCGTTTTTTTAGTGCTGAAAATTCATTGTCTGCTGGCGCTGTACACTTTTTCTAAGTGTTGCAATATCTCATGAAGGAAATACTGGACAATCAAATTAATGACTTTCCAGGCTTCAGGATGCCTTTCTACACTATATAAAGGTGGAAATTTACATTGGAAACGTTTAGTTTAGCTGTTATAAAAGTTTGGTTTTTTAGTGCTGTAAATGCATTTTCAGCTCGCGCTGTACACATTTGCTATGAGAGGCATTATCTCATAAGGGAAATATTGGACAATCAAATTAATGACTGCCCAGGCTTCAGGATGTCTTTTTACACTATATAAAGGTGGAAATTTACATTGGAAACCTTTAGTTTAGCTGTTAATGAAGTTTCGTTTTTTTAGTGCTGGAAATTCATTGTCTGCTGGCGCTTTACACTTTTTCTAAGTGTTGCAATATCTCATGAAGGAAATACTGGACAATCAAATTAATGACTTTCCAGGCTTCAGGATGCCTTTCTACACTATATAAAGGTGGAAATTTACATTGGAAACGTTTGGTTTAGCTGTTATAAAAGTTTGGTTTTTTAGTGCTGTAAATGCATTTTCAGCTCGCGCTGTACACATTTGCTATGAGAGGCATTATCTCATAAGGGAAATGTTGGACAATCAAATTAATGACTGCCCAGGCTTCAGGATGTCTTTTTACACTATATAAAGGTGGAAATTTACATTGGAAACGTATAGTTTAGCTGTTAATGAAGTTTCGGTTTTTTAGTGCTGAAAATTCATTGTCTGCTGGCGCTGTACACTTTTTCTAAGTGTTGCAATATCTCATGAAGGAAATACTGGACAATCAAATTAATCACTTTCCAGGCTTCAGGATGCCTTTCTACACTATATAAAGGTGGAAATTTACATTGGAAACGTTTGGTTTAGCTGTTATAAAAGTTTGTTTTTTTAGTGCTGTAAATGCATTTTCAGCTCGCGCTGTACACATTTGCTATGTGAGGCATTATCTCATAAGGGAAATACTGGACAATCAAATTAATGACTGCCCAGGCTTCAGGATGTCTTTTTACACTATATAAAGGTGGAAATTTACATTGGAAACGTTTGGTTTAGCTGTTATAAAAGTTTGGTTTTTTTAGTGCTGAAAATTCATTGTCTGCTGGCGCTGTACACTTTTTCTAAGTGTTGCAATATCTCATGAAGGAAATACTGGACAATCAAATTAATGACTTTCCAGGCTCCAGGATGCCTTTCTACACTATATAAAGGTGGAAATTTACATTGGAAACGTTTGGTTTAGCTGTTATAAAAGTTTGGTTTTTTAGTGCTGTAAATGCATTTTCAGCTCGCGCTGTACACATTTGCTATGAGAGGCATTATCTCATAAGGGAAATATTGGACAATCAAATTAATGACTGCCCAGGCTTCAGGATGTCTTTTTACACTATATAAAGGTGGAAATTTACATTGGAAACGTTTAGTTTAGCTGTTAATGAAGTTTCGTTTTTTTAGTGCTGAAAATTCATTGTCTACTGGCGCTGTACACTTTTTCTAAGTGTTGCAATATCTCATGAAGGAAATACTGGACAATCAAATTAATGACTTTCCAGGCTTCAGGATGCCTTTCTACACTATATAAAGGTGGAAATTTACATTGGAAACGTTTGGTTTAGCTGTTATAAAAGTTTGGTTTTTTAGTGCTGTAAATGCATTTTCAGCTCGCGCTGTACACATTTGCTATGAGAGGCATTATCTCATAAGGGAAATATTGGACAATCAAATTAATGACTGCCCAGGCTTCAGGATGTCTTTTTACACTATATAAAGGTGGAAATTTACATTGGAAACGTTTGGTTTAGCTGTTATAAAAGTTTGGTTTTTTAGTGCTGAAAATGCATTTTCAGCTTGCACTGTACACATTTGCTATGTGAGGCATTATCTCATAAGGGAAATACTGGACAATCAAATTAATGACTTCCCAGGCTTCAGGATGCATTTTTACACTCTATAAATGTGGAAATTTACATTGGAAACGTTTGGTTTAGCTGTTAATGAAGTTTCGTTTTTTTAGTGCTGAAAATTCATTGTCTGCTGGCGCTGTACACCTTTTCTAAGTGTTGCAATATCTCATGAAGGAAATACTGGACAATCAAATTAATGACTTTCCAGGCTTCAGGATGCCTTTCTACACTATATAAAGGTGGAAATTTACATTGGAAACGTTTGGTTTAGCTGTTATAAAAGTTTGGGTTTTTAGTGCTGTAAATGCATTTTCAGCTCGCGCTGTACACATTTGCTATGAGAGGCATTATCTCATAAGGGAAATATTGGACAATCAAATTAATGACTGCCCAGGCTTCAGGGTGTCTTTTTACACTATATAAAGGTGGAAATTTACATTGGAAACGTTTAGTTTAGCTGTTATAAAAGTTTGTTTTTTTAGTGCTGTAAATGCATTTTCAGCTCGCGCTGTACACATTTGCTATGAGAGGCATTATCTCATAAGGGAAATATTGGACAATCAAATTAATGACTGCCCAGGCTTCAGGATGTCTTTTTACACTATATAAAGGTGGAAATTTACATTGGAAACGTTTAGTTTAGCTGTTATAAAAGTTTGTTTTTTTAGTGCTGAAAATGCATTTTCAGCTCGCACTGTACACATTTGCTATGTGAGGCATTATCTCATAAGGGAAATACTGGACAATCAAATTAATGACTTCCCAGGCTTCAGGATGCCTTTTTACACTCTATAAATGTGGAAATTTACATTGGAAACGTTTGGTTTAGCTGTTAATGAAGTTTCGTTTTTTTAGTGCTGAAAATTCATTGTCTGCTGGCGCTGTACACTTTTTCTAAGTGTTGCAATATCTCATGAATGAAATACTGGACAATAAAATTAATGACTTTCCAGGCTTCAGGATGCCTTTCTACACTATATAAAGGTGGAAATTTACATTGGAAACGTTTGGTTTAGCTGTTATAAAAGTTTGGTTTTTTAGTGCTGTAAATGCATTTTCAGCTCGCGCTGTACACATTTGCTATGAGAGGCATTATCTCATAAGGGAAATATTGGACAATCAAATTAATGACTGCCCAGGCTTCAGGATGTCTTTTTACACTATATAAAGGTGGAAATTTACATTGGAAACGTTTAGTTTAGCTGTTATAAAAGTTTGTTTTTTTAGTGCTGTAAATGCATTTTCAGCTCGCGCTGTACACATTTGCTATGTGAGGCATTATCTCATAAGGGAAATACTGGACAATCAAATTAATGACTGCCCAGGCTTCAGGATGTCTTTTTACACTATATAAAGGTGGAAATTTACATTGGAAACGTTTGGTTTAGCTGTTATAAAAGTTTGGTTTTTTAGTGCTGAAAATGCATTTTCAGCTCGAACTGTACACATTTGCTATGTGAGGCATTATCTCATAAGGGAAATACTGGACAATCAAATTAATGACTTCCCAGGCTTCAGGATGCCTTTTTACACTCTATAAATGTGGAAATTTACATTGGAAACGTTTGGTTTAGCTGTTAATGAAGTTTCGTTTTTTTAGTGCTGAAAATTCATTGTCTGCTGGCGCTGTACACTTTTTCTAAGTGTTGCAATATCTCATGAAGGAAATACTGGACAATCAAATTAATGACTTTCCAGGCTTCAGGATGCCTTTCTACACTATATAAAGGTGGAAATTTACATTGGAAACGTTTGGTTTAGCTGTTATAAAAGTTTGGTTTTTTAGTGCTGTAAATGCATTTTCAGCTCGCGCTGTACACATTTGCTATGAGAGGCATTATCTCATAAGGGAAATATTGGACAATCAAATTAATGACTGCCCAGGCTTCAGGATGTCTTTTTACACTATATAAAGGTGGAAATTTACATTGGAAACGTTTAGTTTAGCTGTTATAAAAGTTTGTTTTTTTAGTGCTGTAAATGCATTTTCAGCTCGCGCTGTACACATTTGCTATGAGAGGCATTATCTCATAAGGGAAATATTGGACAATCAAATTAATGACTGCCCAGGCTTCAGGATGTCTTTTTACAATATATAAAGGTGGAAATTTACATTGGAAACGTTTAGTTTAGCTGTTATAAAAGTTTGTTTTTTTAGTGCTGAAAATGCATTTTCAGCTCGCACTGTACACATTTGCTATGTGAGGCATTATCTCAGAAGGGAAATACTGGACAATCAAATTAATGACTTCCCAGGCTTCAGGATGCCTTTTTACACTCTATAAATGTGGAAATTTACATTGGAAACGTTTGGTTTAGCTGTTAATGAAGTTTCGTTTTTTTAGTGCTGAAAATTCATTGTCTGCTGGCGCTGTACACTTTTTCTAAGTGTTGCAATATCTCATGAAGGAAATACTGGACAATCAAATTAATGACTTTCCAGGCTTCAGGATGCCTTTCTACACTATATAAAGGTGGAAATTTACATTGGAAACGTTTGGTTTAGCTGTTATAAAAGTTTGGTTTTTTAGTGCTGTAAATGCATTTTCAGCTCGCGCTGTACACATTTGCTATGAGAGGCATTATCTCATAAGGGAAATATTGGACAATCAAATTAATGACTGCCCAGGCTTCAGAATGTCTTTTTACACTATATAAAGGTGGAAATTTACATTGGAAACGTTTAGTTTAGCTGTTAATGAAGTTTCGTTTTTTTAGTGCTGAAAATTCATTGTCTGCTGGCGCTGTACACTTTTTCTAAGTGTTGCAATATCTCATGAAGGAAATACTGGACAATCAAATTAATGACTTTCCAGGCTTCAGGATGCCTTTCTACACTATATAAAGGTAGAAATTTACATTGGAAACGTTTGGTTTAGCTGTTATAAAAGTTTGGTTTTTTAGTGCTGTAAATGCATTTTCAGCTCGCGCTGTACACATTTGCTATGAGAGGCATTATCTCATAAGGGAAATATTGGACAATCAAATTAATGACTGCGCAGGCTTCAGGATGTCTTTTTACACTATATAAAGGTGGAAATTTACATTGGAAACGTTTGGTTTAGCTGTTATAAAAGTTTGTTTTTTTAGTGCTGTAAATGCATTTTCAGCTCGCGCTGTACACATTTGCTATGAGAGGCATTATCTCATAAGGGAAATATTGGACAATCAAATTAATGGCTGCCCGGGCTTCAGGATGTCTTTTTACACTATATAAAGGTGGAAATTTACATTGGAAACGTTTAGTTTAGCTGTTAATGAAGTTTCGTTTTTTTAGTGCTGAAAATTCATTGTCTGCTGGCGCTGTACACTTTTTCTAAATGTTGCAATATCTCATGAAGGAAATACTGGACAATCAAATTAATGACTTTCCAGGCTTCAGGATGCCTTTCTACACTATATAAAGGTGGAAATTTACATTGGAAACGTTTGGTTTAGCTGTTATAAAAGTTTGGTTTTTTTAGTGCTGTAAATGCATTTTCAGCTCGCGCTGTACACATTTGCTATGAGAGGCATTATCTCATAAGGGAAATATTGGACAATCAAATTAATGACTGCCCAGGCTTCAGGATGTCTTTTTACACTATATAAAGGTGGAAATTTACATTGGAAACGTTTGGTTTAGGTGTTATATAAGTTTGTTTTTTTAGTGCTGAAAATGCATTTTCAGCTCGCACTGTACACATTTGCTATGTGAGGCATTATCTCATAAGGGAAATACTGGACAATCAAATTAATGACTTCCCAGGCTTCAGGATGCCTTTTTACACTCTATAAATGTGGAAATTTACATTGGAAACGTTTGGTTTAGCTGTTAATGAAGTTTCGTTTTTTTAGTGCTGAAAATTCATTGTCTGCTGGCGCTGTACACTTTTTCTAAGTGTTGCAATATCTCATGAAGGAAATACTGGACAATCAAATTAATGACTTTCCATGCTTCAGGATGCCTTTCTACACTATATAAAGGTGGAAATTTACATTGGAAACGTTTGGTTTAGCTGTTATAAAAGTTTGGTTTTTTAGTGCTGTAAATGCATTTTCAGCTCGCGCTGTACACATTTGCTATGAGAGGCATTATCTCATAAAGGAAATATTAGACAATCAAATTAATGACTGCCCAGGCTTCAGGATGTCTTTTTACACTATATAAAGGTGGAAATTTACATTGGAAACGTTTGGTTTAGCTGTTATAAAAGTTTGTTTTTTTAGTGCTGTAAATGCATTTTCAGCTCGCACTGTACACATTTGCTATGAGAGGCATTATCTCATAAGGGAAATATTGGACAATCAAATTAATGACTGCCCAGGCTTCAGGATGTCTTTTTACACTATATAAAGGTGGAAATTTACATTGGAAACGTTTACTTTAGCTGTTAATGAAGTTTCGTTTATTTAGTGCTGAAAATTCATTGTCTGCTGGCGCTGTACACTTTTTCTAAGTGTTGCAATATCTCATGAAGGAAATACTGGACAATCAAATTAATGACTGCCCAGGCTTCAGGATGTCTTTTTACACTATATAAAGGTGGAAATTTACATTGGAAACGTTTGGTTTAGGTGTTATATAAGTTTGTTTTTTTAGTGCTGAAAATGCATTTTCAGCTCGCACTGTACACATTTGCTATGTGAGGCATTATCTCATAAGGGAAATACTGGACAATCAAATTAATGACTTCCCAGGCTTCAGGATGCCTTTTTACACTCTATAAATGTGGAAATTTACATTGGAAACGTTTGGTTTAGCTGTTAATGAAGTTTCGTTTTTTTAGTGCTGAAAATTCATTGTCTGCTGGCGCTGTACACTTTTTCTAAGTGTTGCAATATCTCATGAAGGAAATACTGGACAATCAAATTAATGACTTTCCATGCTTCAGGATGCCTTTCTACACTATATAAAGGTGGAAATTTACATTGGAAACGTTTGGTTTAGCTGTTATAAAAGTTTGGTTTTTTAGTGCTGTAAATGCATTTTCAGCTCGCGCTGTACACATTTGCTATGAGAGGCATTATCTCATAAAGGAAATATTAGACAATCAAATTAATGACTGCCCAGGCTTCAGGATGTCTTTTTACACTATATAAAGGTGGAAATTTACATTGGAAACGTTTGGTTTAGCTGTTATAAAAGTTTGTTTTTTTAGTGCTGTAAATGCATTTTCAGCTCGCACTGTACACATTTGCTATGAGAGGCATTATCTCATAAGGGAAATATTGGACAATCAAATTAATGACTGCCCAGGCTTCAGGATGTCTTTTTACACTATATAAAGGTGGAAATTTACATTGGAAACGTTTACTTTAGCTGTTAATGAAGTTTCGTTTATTTAGTGCTGAAAATTCATTGTCTGCTGGCGCTGTACACTTTTTCTAAGTGTTGCAATATCTCATGAAGGAAATACTGGACAATCAAATTAATGACTTTCCAGGCTTCAGGATGCCTTTCTACACTATATAAAGGTGGAAATTTACATTGGAAACGTTTGGTTTAGCTGTTATAAAAGTTTGTTTTTTTAGTGCTGTAAATGCATTTTCAGCTCGCACTGTACACATTTGCTGTGAGGCATTATCTCATAAGGGAAATACTGGACAATCAAATTAATGACTTCCCAGGCTTCAGGATGCCTTTTTACACTCTATAAATGTGGAAATTTACATTGGAAACGTTTGGTTTAGCTGTTAATGAAGTTTCGTTTTTTTAGTGCTGAAAATTCATTTTCTGCTGGCGCTGTACACTTTTTCTAAGTGTTGCAATATCTCATGAAGGAAATACTGGACAATCAAATTAATGACTTTCCAGGCTTCAGGATGCCTTTCTACACTATATAAAGGTGGAAATTTACATTGGAAACGTTTGGTTTAGCTGTTATAAAAGTTTGGTTTTTTAGTGCTGTAAATGCATTTTCAGCTCGCGCTGTACACATTTGCTATGAGAGGCATTATCTCATAAGGGAAATATTGGACAATCAAATTAATGACTGCCCAGGCTTCAGGATGTCTTTTTACACTATATAAAGGTGGAAATTTACATTGGAAACGTTTGGTTTAGCTGTTATAAAAGTTTGTTTTTTTAGTGCTGTAAATGCATTTTCAGCTCGCACTGTACACATTTGCTATGAGAGGCATTATCTCATAAGGGAAATATTGGACAATCAAATTAATGACTGCCCAGGCTTCAGGATGTCTTTTTACACTATATAAAGGTGGAAATTTACATTGGAAACGTTTGGTTTAGCTGTTATAAAAGTTTGGTTTTTTAGTGCTGTAAATGCATTTTCAGCTCGCGCTGTACACATTTGCTATGAGAGGCATTATCTCATAAGGGAAATATTGGACAATCAAATTAATGACTGCCCAGGTTTCAGGATGTCTTTTTACACTATATAAAGGTGGAAATTTACATTGGAAACGTTTGGTTTAGGTGTTATATATGTTTGGTTTTTTAGTGCTGAAAATGCATTTTCAGCTCGCACTGTACACATTTGCTATGTGAGGCATTATCTCATAAGGGAAATACTGGACAATCAAATTAATGACTTCCCAGGCTTCAGGATGCCTTTTTACACTCTATAAATGTGGAAATTTACATTGGAAACGTTTGGTTTAGCTGTTAATGAAGTTTCGTTTTTTTAGTGCTGAAAATTCATTGTCTGCTGGCGCTGTACACTTTTTCTAAGTTTTGCAATATCTCATGTAGGAAATACTGGACAATCAAATTAATGACTTTCCAGGCTTCAGGATGCCTTTCTACACTATATAAAGGTGGAAATTTACATTGGAAACGTTTGGTTTAGCTGTTATAAAAGTTTGTTTTTTTAGTGCTGTAAATGCATTTTCAGCTCGCGCTGTACACATTTGCTATGTGAGGCATTATCTCATAAGGGAAATACTGGACAATCAAATTAATGACTGCCCAGGCTTCAGGATGTCTTTTTACACTATATAAAGGTGGAAATTTACATTGGAAACGTTTGGTTTAGCTGTTATAGAAGTTTGGTTTTTTTAGTGCTGAAAATTCATTGTCTGCTGGCGCTGTACACTTTTTCTAAGTGTTGCAATATCTCATGAAGGAAATACTGGACAATCAAATTAATGACTTTCCAGGCTCCAGGATGCCTTTCTACACTATATAAAGGTGGAAATTTACATTGGAAACGTTTAGTTTAGCTGTTAATGAAGTTTCGTTTTTTTAGTGCTGAAAATTCATTGTCTACTGGCGCTGTACACTTTTTCTAAGTGTTGCAATATCTCATGAAGGAAATACTGGACAATCAAATTAATGACTTTCCAGGCTTCAGGATGCCTTTCTACACTATATAAAGGTGGAAATTTACATTGGAAACGTTTGGTTTAGCTGTTATAAAAGTTTGGTTTTTTAGTGCTGTAAATGCATTTTCAGCTCGCGCTGTACACATTTGCTATGAGAGGCATTATCTCATAAGGGAAATATTGGACAATCAAATTAATGACTGCCCAGGCTTCAGGATGTCTTTTTACACTATATAAAGGTGGAAATTTACATTGGAAACGTTTGGTTTAGCTGTTATAAAAGTTTGGTTTTTTAGTGCTGAAAATGCATTTTCAGCTCGCACTGTACACATTTGCTATGTGAGGCATTATCTCATAAGGGAAATACTGGACAATCAAATTAATGACTTCCCAGGCTTCAGGATGCATTTTTACACTCTATAAATGTGGAAATTTACATTGGAAACGTTTGGTTTAGCTGTTATAAAAGTTTGTTTTTTTAGTGCTGTAAATGCATTTTCAGCTCGCGCTGTACACATTTGCTATGTGAGGCATTATCTCATAAGGGAAATACTGGACAATCAAATTAATGACTGCCCAGGCTTCAGGATGTCTTTTTACACTATATAAAGGTGGAAATTTACATTGGAAACGTTTGGTTTAGCTGTTATAAAAGTTTGGTTTTTTAGTGCTGAAAATGCATTTTCAGCTCGCACTGTACACATTTGCTATGTGAGGCATTATCTCATAAGGGAAATACTGGACAATCAAATTAATGACTTCCCAGGCTTCAGGATGCCTTTTTACACTCTATAAATGTGGAAATTTACATTGGAAACGTTTGGTTTAGCTGTTAATGAAGTTTCGTTTTTTTAGTGCTGAAAATTCATTGTCTGCTGGCGCTGTACACTTTTTCTAAGTGTTGCAATATCTCATGAAGGAAATACTGGACAATCAAATTAATGACTTTCCAGGCTTCAGGATGCCTTTCTACACTATATAAAGGTGGAAATTTACATTGGAAACGTTTGGTTTAGCTGTTATAAAAGTTTGGTTTTTTAGTGCTGTAAATGCATTTTCAGCTCGCGCTGTACACATTTGCTATGAGAGGCATTATCTCATAAGGGAAATATTGGACAATCAAATTAATGACTGCCCAGGCTTCAGGATGTCTTTTTACACTATATAAAGGTGGAAATTTACATTGGAAACGTTTAGTTTAGCTGTTAATGAAGTTTCGTTTTTTTAGTGCTGGAAATTCATTGTCTGCTGGCGCTGTACACTTTTTCTAAGTGTTGCAATATCTCATGAAGGAAATACTGGACAATCAAATTAAAGACTTTCCAGGCTTCAGGATGCCTTTTTACACTATATAAAGGTGGAAATTTACATTGGAAACGTTTGGTTTAGCTGTTATAAAAGTTTGGTTTTTTAGTGCTGTAAATGCATTTTCAGCTCGCGCTGTACACATTTGCTATGAGAGGCATTATCTCATAAGGGAAATATTGGACAATCAAATTAATGACTGCCCAGGCTTCAGGATGTCTTTTTACACTATATAAAGGTGGAAATTTACATTGGAAACATTTAGTTTAGCTGTTAATGAAGTTTCGTTTTTTTAGTGCTGAAAATTCATTGTCTGCTGGCGCTGTACACTTTTTCTAAGTGTTGCAATATCTCATGAAGGAAATACTGGACAATCAAATTAATGACTTTCCAGGCTTCAGGATGCCTTTCTACACTATATAAAGGTGGAAATTTACATTGGAAACGTTTGGTTTAGCTGTTATAAAAGTTTGTTTTTTTAGTGCTGTAAATGCATTTTCAGCTCGCGCTGTACACATTTGCTATGAGAGGCATTATCTCATAAGGGAAATATTGGACAATCAAATTAATGACTGCCCAGGCTTCAGGATGTCTTTTTACACTATATAAAGGTGGAAATTTACATTGGAAACGTTTGGTTTAGCTGTTATAAAAGTTTGGTTTTTTAGTGCTGTAAATGCATTTTCAGCTCGCGCTGTACACATTTGCTATGAGAGGCATTATCTCATAAGGGAAATATTGGACAATCAAATTAATGACTGCCCAGGCTTCAGGATGTCTTTTTACACTATATAAAGGTGGAAATTTACATTGGAAACGTTTGGTTTAGCTGTTATAAAAGTTTGGTTTTTTAGTGCTGAAAATGCATTTTCAGCTCGCACTGTACACATTTGCTATGTGAGGCATTATCTCATAAGGGAAATACTGGACAATCAAATTAATGACTTCCCAGGCTTCAGGATGCATTTTTACACTCTATAAATGTGGAAATTTACAATGGAAACGTTTGGTTTAGCTGTTATAAAAGTTTGTTTTTTTAGTGCTGTAAATGCATTTTCAGCTCGCGCTGTACACATTTGCTATGTGAGGCATTATCTCATAAGGGAAATACTGGACAATCAAATTAATGACTGCCCAGGCTTCAGGATGTCTTTTTACACTATATAAAGGTGGAAATTTACATTGGAAACGTTTGGTTTAGCTGTTATAGAAGTTTGGTTTTTTTAGTGCTGAAAATTCATTGTCTGCTGGCGCTGTACACTTTTTCTAAGTGTTGCAATATCTCATGAAGGAAATACTGGACAATCAAATTAATGACTTTCCAGGCTCCAGGATGCCTTTCTACACTATATAAAGGTGGAAATTTACATTGGAAACGTTTGGTTTAGCTGTTATAAAAGTTTGGTTTTTTAGTGCTGTAAATGCATTTTCAGCTCGCGCTGTACACATTTGCTATGTGAGGCATTATCTCATAAGGGAAATACTGGACAATCAAATTAATGACTGCCCAGGCTTCAGGATGTCTTTTTACACTATATAAAGGTGGAAATTTACATTGGAAACGTTTGGTTTAGCTGTTATAGAAGTTTCGTTTTTTTAGTGCTGAAAATTCATTGTCTGCTGGCGCTGTACACTTTTTCTAAGTGTTGCAATATCTCATGAAGGAAATACTGGACAATCAAATTAATGACTTTCCAGGCTCCAGGATGCCTTTCTACACTATATAAAGGTGGAAATTTACATTGGAAACGTTTGGTTTAGCTGTTATAAAAGTTTGGTTTTTTAGTGCTGTAAATGCATTTTCAGCTCGCGCTGTACACATTTGCTATGAGAGGCATTATCTCATAAGGGAAATATTGGACAATCAAATTAATGACTGCCCAGGCTTCAGGATGTCTTTTTACACTATATAAAGGTGGAAATTTACATTGGAAACGTTTAGTTTAGCTGTTAATGAAGTTTCGTTTTTTTAGTGCTGAAAATTCATTGTCTACTGGCGCTGTACACTTTTTCTAAGTGTTGCAATATCTCATGAAGGAAATACTGGACAATCAAATTAATGACTTTCCAGGCTTCAGGATGCCTTTCTACACTATATAAAGGTGGAAATTTACATTGGAAACGTTTGGTTTAGCTGTTATAAAAGTTTGGTTTTTTTAGTGCTGTAAATGCATTTTCAGCTCGCGCTGTACACATTTGCTATGAGAGGCATTATCTCATAAGGGAAATATTGGACAATCAAATTAATGACTGCCCAGGCTTCAGGATGTCTTTTTACACTATATAAAGGTGGAAATTTACATTGGAAACGTTTGGTTTAGCTGTTATAAAAGTTTGGTTTTTTAGTGCTGAAAATGCATTTTCAGCTCGCACTGTACACATTTGCTATGTGAGGCATTATCTCATAAGGGAAATACTGGACAATCAAATTAATGACTTCCCAGGCTTCAGGATGCATTTTTACACTCTATAAATGTGGAAATTTACATTGGAAACGTTTGGTTTAGCTGTTATAAAAGTTTGTTTTTTTAGTGCTGTAAATGCATTTTCAGCTCGCGCTGTACACATTTGCTATGTGAGGCATTATCTCATAAGGGAAATACTGGACAATCAAATTAATGACTGCCCAGGCTTCAGGATGTCTTTTTACACTATATAAAGGTGGAAATTTACATTGGAAACGTTTGGTTTAGCTGTTATAAAAGTTTGGTTTTTTAGTGCTGAAAATGCATTTTCAGCTCGCACTGTACACATTTGCTATGTGAGGCATTATCTCATAAGGGAAATACTGGACAATCAAATTAATGACTTCCCAGGCTTCAGGATGCCTTTTTACACTCTATAAATGTGGAAATTTACATTGGAAACGTTTGGTTTAGCTGTTAATGAAGTTTCGTTTTTTTAGTGCTGAAAATTCATTGTCTGCTGGCGCTGTACACTTTTTCTAAGTGTTGCAATATCTCATGAAGGAAATACTGGACAATCAAATTAATGACTTTCCAGGCTTCAGGATGCCTTTCTACACTATATAAAGGTGGAAATTTACATTGGAAACGTTTGGTTTAGCTGTTATAAAAGTTTGGTTTTTTAGTGCTGAAAATGCATTTTCAGCTCGCACTGTACACATTTGCTATGAGAGGCATTATCTCATAAGGGAAATATTGGACAATCAAATTAATGACTTCCCAGGCTTCAGGATGCATTTTTACACTCTATAAATGTGGAAATTTACATTGGAAACGTTTGGTTTAGCTGTTATAAAAGTTTGGTTTTTTAGTGCTGTAAATGCATTTTCAGCTCGCGCTGTACACATTTGCTATGAGAGGCATTATCTCATAAGGGAAATATTGGACAATCAAATTAATGACTGCCCAGGCTTCAGGATGTCTTTTTACACTATATAAAGGTGGAAATTTACATTGGAAACGTTTGGTTTAGCTGTTATAAAAGTTTGGTTTTTTAGTGCTGAAAATGCATTTTCAGCTCGCACTGTACACATTTGCTATGTGAGGCATTATCTCATAAGGGAAATACTGGACAATCAAATTAATGACTTCCCAGGCTTCAGGATGCATTTTTACACTCTATAAATGTGGAAATTTACATTGGAAACGTTTGGTTTAGCTGTTATAAAAGTTTGTTTTTTTAGTGCTGTAAATGCATTTTCAGCTCGCGCTGTACACATTTGCTCTGTGAGGCATTATCTCATAAGGGAAATACTGGACAATCAAATTAATGACTGCCCAGGCTTCAGGATGTCTTTTTACACTATATAAAGGTGGAAATTTACATTGGAAACGTTTGGTTTAGCTGTTATAAAAGTTTGGTTTTTTAGTGCTGAAAATGCATTTTCAGCTCGCACTGTACACATTTGCTATGTGAGGCATTATCTCATAAGGGAAATACTGGACAATCAAATTAATGACTTCCCAGGCTTCAGGATGCCTTTTTACACTCTATAAATGTGGAAATTTACATTGGAAACGTTTGGTTTAGCTGTTAATGAAGTTTCGTTTTTTTAGTGCTGAAAATTCATTGTCTGCTGGCGCTGTACACTTTTTCTAAGTGTTGCAATATCTCATGAAGGAAATACTGGACAATCAAATTAATGACTTTCCAGGCTTCAGGATGCCTTTCTACACTATATAAAGGTGGAAATTTACATTGGAAACGTTTGGTTTAGCTGTTATAAAAGTTTGGTTTTTTAGTGCTGTAAATGCATTTTCAGCTCGCGCTGTACACATTTGCTATGAGAGGCATTATCTCATAAGGGAAATATTGGACAATCAAATTAATGACTGCCCAGGCTTCAGGATGTCTTTTTACACTATATAAAGGTGGAAATTTACATTGGAAACGTTTAGTTTAGCTGTTAATGAAGTTTCGTTTTTTTAGTGCTGGAAATTCATTGTCTGCTGGCGCTGTACACTTTTTCTAAGTGTTGCAATATCTCATGAAGGAAATACTGGACAATCAAATTAAAGACTTTCCAGGCTTCAGGATGCCTTTTTACACTATATAAAGGTGGAAATTTACATTGGAAACGTTTGGTTTAGCTGTTATAAAAGTTTGGTTTTTTAGTGCTGTAAATGCATTTTCAGCTCGCGCTGTACACATTTGCTATGAGAGGCATTATCTCATAAGGGAAATATTGGACAATCAAATTAATGACTGCCCAGGCTTCAGGATGTCTTTTTACACTATATAAAGGTGGAAATTTACATTGGAAACATTTAGTTTAGCTGTTAAAGAAGTTTCGTTTTTTTAGTGCTGAAAATTCATTGTCTGCTGGCGCTGTACACTTTTTCTAAGTGTTGCAATATCTCATGAAGGAAATACTGGACAATCAAATTAATGACTTTCCAGGCTTCAGGATGCCTTTCTACACTATATAAAGGTGGAAATTTACATTGGAAACGTTTGGTTTAGCTGTTATAAAAGTTTGTTTTTTTAGTGCTGTAAATGCATTTTCAGCTCGCGCTGTACACATTTGCTATGAGAGGCATTATCTCATAAGGGAAATATTGGACAATCAAATTAATGACTGCCCAGGCTTCAGGATGTCTTTTTACACTATATAAAGGTGGAAATTTACATTGGAAACATTTAGTTTAGCTGTTAAAGAAGTTTCGTTTTTTTAGTGCTGAAAATTCATTGTCTGCTGGCGCTGTACACTTTTTCTAAGTGTTGCAATATCTCATGAAGGAAATACTGGACAATCAAATTAATGACTTTCCAGGCTTCAGGATGCCTTTCTACACTATATAAAGGTGGAAATTTACATTGGAAACGTTTGGTTTAGCTGTTATAAAAGTTTGTTTTTTTAGTGCTGTAAATGCATTTTCAGCTCGCGCTGTACACATTTGCTATGAGAGGCATTATCTCATAAGGGAAATATTGGACAATCAAATTAATGACTGCCCAGGCTTCAGGATGTCTTTTTACACTATATAAAGGTGGAAATTTACATTGGAAACGTTTGGTTTAGCTGTTATAAAAGTTTGGTTTTTTAGTGCTGTAAATGCATTTTCAGCTCGCGCTGTACACATTTGCTATGAGAGGCATTATCTCATAAGGGAAATATTGGACAATCAAATTAATGGCTGCCCGGGCTTCAGGATGTCTTTTTACACTATATAAAGGTGGAAATTTACATTGGAAACGTTTAGTTTAGCTGTTAATGAAGTTTCGTTTTTTTAGTGCTGAAAATTCATTGTCTGCTGGCGCTGTACACTTTTTCTAAGTGTTGCAATATCTCATGAAGGAAATACTGGACAATCAAATTAATGACTTTCCAGGCTTCAGGATGCCTTTCTACACTATATAAAGGTGGAAATGTACATTGGAAACGTTTGGTTTAGCTGTTATAAAAGTTTGGTTTTTTAGTGCTGTAAATGCATTTTCAGCTCGCGCTGTACACATTTGCTATGAGAGGCATTATCTCATAAGGGAAATATTGGACAATCAAATTAATGACTGCCCAGGCTTCAGGATGTCTTTTTACACTATATAAAGGTGGAAATTTACATTGGAAACGTTTAGTTTAGCTGTTAATGAAGTTTCGTTTTTTTAGTGCTGGAAATTCATTGTCTGCTGGCGCTGTACACTTTTTCTAAGTGTTGCAATATCTCATGAAGGAAATACTGGACAATCAAATTAAAGACTTTCCAGGCTTCAGGATGCCTTTTTACACTATATAAAGGTGGAAATTTACATTGGAAACGTTTGGTTTAGCTGTTATAAAAGTTTGGTTTTTTAGTGCTGTAAATGCATTTTCAGCTCGCGCTGTACACATTTGCTATGAGAGGCATTATCTCATAAGGGAAATATTGGACAATCAAATTAATGACTGCCCAGGCTTCAGGATGTCTTTTTACACTATATAAAGGTGGAAATTTACATTGGAAACATTTAGTTTAGCTGTTAATGAAGTTTCGTTTTTTTAGTGCTGAAAATTCATTGTCTGCTGGCGCTGTACACTTTTTCTAAGTGTTGCAATATCTCATGAAGGAAATACTGGACAATCAAATTAATGACTTTCCAGGCTTCAGGATGCCTTTCTACACTATATAAAGGTGGAAATTTACATTGGAAACGTTTGGTTTAGCTGTTATAAAAGTTTGTTTTTTTAGTGCTGTAAATGCATTTTCAGCTCGCGCTGTACACATTTGCTATGAGAGGCATTATCTCATAAGGGAAATATTGGACAATCAAATTAATGACTGCCCAGGCTTCAGGATGTCTTTTTACACTATATAAAGGTGGAAATTTACATTGGAAACGTTTGGTTTAGCTGTTATAAAAGTTTGGTTTTTTAGTGCTGTAAATGCATTTTCAGCTCGCGCTGTACACATTTGCTATGAGAGGCATTATCTCATAAGGGAAATATTGGACAATCAAATTAATGACTGCCCAGGCTTCAGGATGTCTTTTTACACTATATAAAGGTGGAAATTTACATTGGAAACGTTTGGTTTAGCTGTTATAAAAGTTTGGTTTTTTAGTGCTGAAAATGCATTTTCAGCTCGCACTGTACACATTTGCTATGTGAGGCATTATCTCATAAGGGAAATACTGGACAATCAAATTAATGACTTCCCAGGCTTCAGGATGCCTTTTTACACTCTATAAATGTGGAAATTTACATTGGAAACGTTTGGTTTAGCTGTTAATGAAGTTTCGTTTTTTTAGTGCTGAAAATTCATTGTCTGCTGGCGCTGTACACTTTTTCTAAGTGTTGCAATATCTCATGAAGGAAATACTGGACAATCAAATTAATGACTTTCCAGGCTTCAGGATGCCTTTCTACACTATATAAAGGTGGAAATTTACATTGGAAACGTTTGGTTTAGCTGTTATAAAAGTTTGGTTTTTTAGTGCTGTAAATGCATTTTCAGCTCGCGCTGTACACATTTGCTATGAGAGGCATTATCTCATAAGGGAAATATTGGACAATCAAATTAATGACTGCCCAGGCTTCAGGATGTCTTTTTACACTATATAAAGGTGGAAATTTACATTGGAAACGTTTAGTTTAGCTGTTAATGAAGTTTCGTTTTTTTAGTGCTGGAAATTCATTGTCTGCTGGCGCTGTACACTTTTTCTAAGTGTTGCAATATCTCATGAAGGAAATACTGGACAATCAAATTAAAGACTTTCCAGGCTTCAGGATGCCTTTTTACACTATATAAAGGTGGAAATTTACATTGGAAACGTTTGGTTTAGCTGTTATAAAAGTTTGGTTTTTTAGTGCTGTAAATGCATTTTCAGCTCGCGCTGTACACATTTGCTATGAGAGGCATTATCTCATAAGGGAAATATTGGACAATCAAATTAATGACTGCCCAGGCTTCAGGATGTCTTTTTACACTATATAAAGGTGGAAATTTACATTGGAAACATTTAGTTTAGCTGTTAAAGAAGTTTCGTTTTTTTAGTGCTGAAAATTCATTGTCTGCTGGCGCTGTACACTTTTTCTAAGTGTTGCAATATCTCATGAAGGAAATACTGGACAATCAAATTAATGACTTTCCAGGCTTCAGGATGCCTTTCTACACTATATAAAGGTGGAAATTTACATTGGAAACGTTTGGTTTAGCTGTTATAAAAGTTTGTTTTTTTAGTGCTGTAAATGCATTTTCAGCTCGCGCTGTACACATTTGCTATGAGAGGCATTATCTCATAAGGGAAATATTGGACAATCAAATTAATGACTGCCCAGGCTTCAGGATGTCTTTTTACACTATATAAAGGTGGAAATTTACATTGGAAACATTTAGTTTAGCTGTTAAAGAAGTTTCGTTTTTTTAGTGCTGAAAATTCATTGTCTGCTGGCGCTGTACACTTTTTCTAAGTGTTGCAATATCTCATGAAGGAAATACTGGACAATCAAATTAATGACTTTCCAGGCTTCAGGATGCCTTTCTACACTATATAAAGGTGGAAATTTACATTGGAAACGTTTGGTTTAGCTGTTATAAAAGTTTGTTTTTTTAGTGCTGTAAATGCATTTTCAGCTCGCGCTGTACACATTTGCTATGAGAGGCATTATCTCATAAGGGAAATATTGGACAATCAAATTAATGACTGCCCAGGCTTCAGGATGTCTTTTTACACTATATAAAGGTGGAAATTTACATTGGAAACGTTTGGTTTAGCTGTTATAAAAGTTTGGTTTTTTAGTGCTGTAAATGCATTTTCAGCTCGCGCTGTACACATTTGCTATGAGAGGCATTATCTCATAAGGGAAATATTGGACAATCAAATTAATGGCTGCCCGGGCTTCAGGATGTCTTTTTACACTATATAAAGGTGGAAATTTACATTGGAAACGTTTAGTTTAGCTGTTAATGAAGTTTCGTTTTTTTAGTGCTGAAAATTCATTGTCTGCTGGCGCTGTACACTTTTTCTAAATGTTGCAATATCTCATGAAGGAAATACTGGACAATCAAATTAATGACTTTCCAGGCTTTCAGGATGCCTTTCTACACTATATAAAGGTGGAAATTTACATTGGAAACGTTTGGTTTAGCTTTTATAAAAGTTTGGTTTTTTAGTGCTGTAAATGCATTTTCAGCTCGCGCTGTACACATTTGCTATGAGAGGCATTATCTCATAAGGGAAATATTGGACAATCAAATTAATGACTGCCCAGGCTTCAGGATGTCTTTTTACACTATATAAAGGAGGAAATTTACATTGGAAACGTTTGGTTTAGGTGTTATAAAAGTTTGGTTTTTTAGTGCTGAAAATGCATTTTCCGCTCGCGCTGTACACATTTGCAATGAGAGGCATTATCTCATAAGGGAAATACTGGACAATCAAATTAATGACTTCCCAGGCTTCAGGATGCCTTTTTACACTCTATAAATGTGGAAATTTACATTGGAAACGTTTGGTTTAGCTGTTAATGAAGTTTCGTTTTTTTTAGTGCTGAAAATTCATTGTCTGCTGGCGCTGTACACTTTTTCTAAGTGTTGCAATATCTCATGAAGGAAATACTGGACAATCAAATTAATGACTTTCCAGGCTTCAGGATGCCTTTCTACACTATATAAAGGTGGAAATTTACATTGGAAACGTTTGGTTTAGCTGTTATAAAAGTTTGGTTTTTTAGTGCTGTAAATGCATTTTCAGCTCGCGCTGTACACATTTGCTATGAGAGGCATTATCTCATAAGGGAAATATTGGACAATCAAATTAATGACTGCCCAGGCTTCAGGATGTCTTTTTACACTATATAAAGGTGGAAATTTACATTGGAAACGTTTGGTTTAGCTGTTATAAAAGTTTGTTTTTTTAGTGCTGTAAATGCATTTTCAGCTCGCACTGTACACATTTGCTATGAGAGGCATTATCTCATAAGGGAAATATTGGACAATCAAATTAATGACTGCCCAGGCTTCAGGATGTCTTTTTACACTATATAAAGGTGGAAATTTACATTGGAAACGTTTACTTTAGCTGTTAATGAAGTTTCGTTTATTTAGTGCTGAAAATTCATTGTCTGCTGGCGCTGTACACTTTTTCTAAGTGTTGCAATATCTCATGAAGGAAATACTGGACAATCAAATTAATGACTTTCCAGGCTTCAGGATGCCTTTCTACACTATATAAAGGTGGAAATTTACATTGGAAACGTTTGGTTTAGCTGTTATAAAAGTTTGTTTTTTTAGTGCTGTAAATGCATTTTCAGCTCGCACTGTACACATTTGCTATGTGAGGCATTATCTCATAAGGGAAATACTGGACAATCAAATTAATGACTTCCCAGGCTTCAGGATGCCTTTTTACACTCTATAAATGTGGAAATTTACATTGGAAACGTTTGGTTTAGCTGTTAATGAAGTTTCGTTTTTTTTAGTGCTGAAAATTCATTGTCTGCTGGCGCTGTACACTTTTTCTAAGTGTTGCAATATCTCATGAAGGAAATACTGGACAATCAAATTAATGACTTTCCAGGCTTCAGGATGCCTTTCTACACTATATAAAGGTGGAAATTTACATTGGAAACGTTTGGTTTAGCTGTTATAAAAGTTTGTTTTTTTAGTGCTGTAAATGCATTTTCAGCTCGCGCTGTACACATTTGCTATGAGAGGCATTATCTCATAAGGGAAATATTGGACAATCAAATTAATGACTGCCCAGGCTTCAGGATGTCTTTTTACACTATATAAAGGTGGAAATTTACATTGGAAACGTTTGGTTTAGCTGTTATAAAAGTTTGTTTTTTTAGTGCTGTAAATGCATTTTCAGCTCGCACTGTACACATTTGCTATGAGAGGCATTATCTCATAAGGGAAATATTGGACAATCAAATTAATGACTTCCCAGGCTTCAGGATGTCTTTTTACACTATATAAAGGTGGAAATTTACATTGGAAACGTTTACTTTAGCTGTTAATGAAGTTTCGTTTATTTAGTGCTGAAAATTCATTGTCTGCTGGCGCTGTACACTTTTTCTAAGTGTTGCAATATCTCATGAAGGAAATACTGGACAATCAAATTAATGACTTTCCAGGCTTCAGGATGCCTTTCTACACTATATAAAGGTGGAAATTTACATTGGAAACGTTTCGTTTAGCTGTTATAAAAGTTTGTTTTTTTAGTGCTGTAAATGCATTTTCAGCTCGCACTGTACACATTTGCTATGTGAGGCATTATCTCATAAGGGAAATACTGGACAATCAAATTAATGACTTCCCAGGCTTCAGGATGCCTTTTTACACTCTATAAATGTGGAAATTTACATTGGAAACGTTTGGTTTAGCTGTTAATGAAGTTTCGTTTTTTTAGTGCTGAAAATTCATTGTCTGCTGGCGCTGTACACTTTTTCTAAGTGTTGCAATATCTCATGAAGGAAATACTGGACAATCAAATTAATGACTTTCCAGGCTTCAGGATGCCTTTCTACACTATATAAAGGTGGAAATTTATATTGGAAACGTTTGGTTTAGCTGTTATAAAAGTTTGGTTTTTTAGTGCTGAAAATGCATTTTCAGCTCGCACTGTACACATTTGCTATGTGAGGCATTATCTCATAAGGGAAATACTGGACAATCAAATTAATGACTTCCCAGGCTTCAGGATGCCTTTTTACACTCTATAAATGTGGAAATTTACATTGGAAACGTTTGGTTTAGCTGTTAATGAAGTTTCGTTTTTTTAGTGCTGAAAATTCATTGTCTGCTGGCGCTGTACACTTTTTCTAAGTGTTGCAATATCTCATGAAGGAAATACTTGACAATCAAATTAATGACTTTCCAGGCTTCAGGATGCCTTTCTACACTATATAAAGGTGGAAATTTACATTGGAAACGTTTGGTTTAGCTGTTATAAAAGTTTGTTTTTTTTAGTGCTGAAAATGCATTTTCAGCTCGCACTGTACACATTTGCTATGTGAGGCATTATCTCATAAGGGAAATACTGGATAATCAAATTAATGACTGCCCAGGCTTCAGGATGTCTTTTTACACTATATAAAGGTGGAAATTTACATTGGAAACGTTTGGTTTAGCTGTTATAAAAGTTTGGTTTTTTAGTGCTGAAAATGCATTTTCAGCTCGCACTGTACACATTTGCTATGTGAGGCATTATCTCATAAGGGAAATACTGGACAATCAAATTAATGACTGCCCAGGCTTCAGGATGCCTTTTTACACTCTATAAATGTGGAAATTTACATTGGAAACGTTTGGTTTAGCTGTTAATGAAGTTTCGTTTTTTTAGTGCTGAAAATTCATTGTCTGCTGGCGCTGTACACTTTTTCTAAGTGTTGCAATATCTCATGAAGGAAATACTGGACAATCAAATTAATGACTTTCCAGGCTTCAGGATGCCTTTCTACACTATATAAAGGTGGAAATTTACATTTGAAACGTTTGGTTTAGCTGTTATAAAAGTTTGGTTTTTTAGTGCTGTAAATGCATTTTCAGCTCGCGCTGTACACATTTGCTATGAGAGGCATTATCTCATAAGGGAAATATTGGACAATCAAATTAATGACTGCCCAGGCTTCAGGATGTCTTTTTACACTATATAAAGGTGGAAATTTACATTGGAAACGTTTGGTTTAGCTGTTATAAAAGTTTGGTTTTTTAGTGCTGAAAATGCATTTTCAGCTCGCACTGTACACATTTGCTATGTGAGGCATTATCTCATAAGGGAAATACTGGACAATCAAATTAATGACTTCCCAGGCTTCAGGATGCCTTTTTACACTCTATAAATGTGGAAATTTACATTGGAAACGTTTGGTTTAGCTGTTAATGAAGTTTCGTTTTTTTAGTGCTGAAAATTCATTGTCTGCTGGCGCTGTACACTTTTTCTAAGTGTTGCAATATCTCATGAAGGAAATACTGGACAATCAAATTAATGACTTTCCAGGCTTCAGGATGCCTTTCTACACTATATAAAGGTGGAAATTTACATTGGAAACGTTTGGTTTAGCTGTTAATGAAGTTTCGTTTTTTTTAGTGCTGAAAATTCATTGTCTGCTGGCGCTGTACACTTTTTCTAAGTGTTGCAATATCTCATGAAGGAAATACTGGACAATCAAATTAATGACTTTCCAGGCTTCAGGATGCCTTTCTACACTATATAAAGGTGGAAATTTACATTGGAAACGTTTGGTTTAGCTGTTATAAAAGTTTGTTTTTTTAGTGCTGTAAATGCATTTTCAGCTCGCGCTGTACACATTTGCTATGAGAGGCATTATCTCATAAGGGAAATATTGGACAATCAAATTAATGACTGCCCAGGCTTAAGGATGTCTTTTTACACTATATAAGGGTGGAAATTTACATTGGAAACGTTTAGTTTAGCTGTTAATGAAGTTTCGTTTTTTTAGTGCTGAAAATTCATTGTCTGCTGGCGCTGTACACTTTTTCTAAGTGTTGCAATATCTCATGAAGGAAATACTGGACAATCAAATTAATGACTTTCCAGGCTTCAGGATGCCTTTCTACACTATATAAATGTGGAAATGTACATTGGAAACGTTTGGTTTAGCTGTTATAAAAGTTTGGTTTTTTAGTGCTGTAAATGCATTTTCAGCTCGCGCTGTACACATTTGCTATGAGAGGCATTATCTCAGAAGGGAAATATTGGACAATCAAATTAATGACTGCCCAGGCTTCAGGATGTCTTTTTACACTATATAAAGGTGGAAATTTACATTGGAAACGTTTGGTTTAGCTGTTATAAAAGTTTGGTTTTTTTAGTGCTGAAAATGCATTTTCAGCTCGCACTGTACACATTTGCTGTGTGAGGCATTATCTCATAAGGGAAATACTGGACAATCAAATTAATGACTGCCCAGGCTTCAGGATGTCTTTTTACACTATATAAAGGTGGAAATTTACATTGGAAACGTTTGGTTTAGCTGTTATAAAAGTTTGGTTTTTTAGTGCTGAAAATGCATTTTCAGCTCGCACTGTACACATTTGCTATGTGAGGCATTATCTCATAAGGGAAATACTGGACAATCAAATTAATGACTTCCCAGGCTTCAGGATGCCTTTTTACACTCTATAAATGTGGAAATATACATTGGAAACGTTTGGTTTAGCTGTTAATGAAGTTTCGTTTTTTTAGTGCTGAAAATTCATTGTCTGCTGGCGCTGTACACTTTTTCTAAGTGTTGCAATATCTCATGAAGGAAATACTGGACAATCAAATTAATGACTTTCCAGGCTTCAGGATGCCTTTCTACACTATATAAAGGTGGAAATTTACATTGGAAACGTTTGGTTTAGCTGTTATAAAAGTTTGGTTTTTTAGTGCTGTAAATGCATTTTCAGCTCGCGCTGTACACATTTGCTATGAGAGGCATTATCTCAAGGGAAATATTGGACAATCAAATTAATGACTGCCCAGGCTTCAGGATGTCTTTTTACACTATATAAGGGTGGAAATTTACATTGGAAACGTTTAGTTTAGCTGTTAATGAAGTTTCGTTTTTTTAGTGCTGAAAATTCATTGTCTGCTGGCGCTGTACACTTTTTCTAAGTGTTGCAATATCTCATGAAGGAAATACTGGACAATCAAATTAATGACTTTCCAGGCTTCAGGATGCCTTTCTACACTATATAAAGGTGGAAATGTACATTGGAAACGTTTGGTTTAGCTGTTATAAAAGTTTGGTTTTTTAGTGCTGTAAATGCATTTTCAGCTCGCGCTGTACACATTTGCTATGAGAGGCATTATCTCATAAGGGAAATATTGGACAATCAAATTAATGGCTGCCCGGGCTTCAGGATGTCTTTTTACACTATATAAAGGTGGAAATTTACATTGGAAACGTTTAGTTTAGCTGTTAATGAAGTTTCGTTTTTTTAGTGCTGAAAATTCATTGTCTGCTGGCGCTGTACACTTTTTCTAAATGTTGCAATATCTCATGAAGGAAATACTGGACAATCAAATTAATGACTTTCCAGGCTTCAGGATGCCTTTCTACACTATATAAAGGTGGAAATTTACATTGGAAACGTTTGGTTTAGCTTTTATAAAAGTTTGGTTTTTTAGTGCTGTAAATGCATTTTCAGCTCGCGCTGTACACATTTGCTATGAGAGGCATTATCTCAGAAGGGAAATATTGGACAATCAAATTAATGACTGCCCAGGCTTCAGGATGTCTTTTTACACTATATAAAGGTGGAAATTTACATTGGAAACGTTTGGTTTAGCTGTTATAAAAGTTTGGTTTTTTTAGTGCTGAAAATGCATTTTCAGCTCGCACTGTACACATTTGCTGTGTGAGGCATTATCTCATAAGGGAAATACTGGACAATCAAATTAATGACTGCCCAGGCTTCAGGATGTCTTTTTACACTATATAAAGGTGGAAATTTACATTGGAAACGTTTGGTTTAGCTGTTATAAAAGTTTGGTTTTTTAGTGCTGAAAATGCATTTTCAGCTCGCACTGTACACATTTGCTATGTGAGGCATTATCTCATAAGGGAAATACTGGACAATCAAATTAATGACTTCCCAGGCTTCAGGATGCCTTTTTACACTCTATAAATGTGGAAATATACATTGGAAACGTTTGGTTTAGCTGTTAATGAAGTTTCGTTTTTTTAGTGCTGAAAATTCATTGTCTGCTGGCGCTGTACACTTTTTCTAAGTGTTGCAATATCTCATGAAGGAAATACTGGACAATCAAATTAATGACTTTCCAGGCTTCAGGATGCCTTTCTACACTATATAAAGGTGGAAATTTACATTGGAAACGTTTGGTTTAGCTGTTATAAAAGTTTGGTTTTTTAGTGCTGTAAATGCATTTTCAGCTCGCGCTGTACACATTTGCTATGAGAGGCATTATCTCAAGGGAAATATTGGACAATCAAATTAATGACTGCCCAGGCTTCAGGATGTCTTTTTACACTATATAAGGGTGGAAATTTACATTGGAAACGTTTAGTTTAGCTGTTAATGAAGTTTCGTTTTTTTAGTGCTGAAAATTCATTGTCTGCTGGCGCTGTACACTTTTTCTAAGTGTTGCAATATCTCATGAAGGAAATACTGGACAATCAAATTAATGACTTTCCAGGCTTCAGGATGCCTTTCTACACTATATAAAGGTGGAAATGTACATTGGAAACGTTTGGTTTAGCTGTTATAAAAGTTTGGTTTTTTAGTGCTGTAAATGCATTTTCAGCTCGCGCTGTACACATTTGCTATGAGAGGCATTATCTCATAAGGGAAATATTGGACAATCAAATTAATGGCTGCCCGGGCTTCAGGATGTCTTTTTACACTATATAAAGGTGGAAATTTACATTGGAAACGTTTAGTTTAGCTGTTAATGAAGTTTCGTTTTTTTAGTGCTGAAAATTCATTGTCTGCTGGCGCTGTACACTTTTTCTAAATGTTGCAATATCTCATGAAGGAAATACTGGACAATCAAATTAATGACTTTCCAGGCTTCAGGATGCCTTTCTACACTATATAAAGGTGGAAATTTACATTGGAAACGTTTGGTTTAGCTTTTATAAAAGTTTGGTTTTTTAGTGCTGTAAATGCATTTTCAGCTCGCGCTGTACACATTTGCTATGAGAGGCATTATCTCATAAGGGAAATACTGGACAATCAAATTAATGACTTCCCAGGCTTCAGGATGCCTTTTTACACTCTATAAATGTGGAAATTTACATTGGAAACGTTTGGTTTAGCTGTTAATGAAGTTTCGTTTTTTTTAGTGCTGAAAATTCATTGTCTGCTGGCGCTGTACACTTTTTCTAAGTGTTGCAATATCTCATGAAGGAAATACTGGACAATCAAATTAATGACTTTCCAGGCTTCAGGATGCCTTTCTACACTATATAAAGGTGGAAATTTACATTGGAAACGTTTGGTTTAGCTGTTATAAAAGTTTGGTTTTTTAGTGCTGTAAATGCATTTTCAGCTCGCGCTGTACACATTTGCTATGAGAGGCATTATCTCATAAGGGAAATATTGGACAATCAAATTAATGACTGCCCAGGCTTCAGGATGTCTTTTTACACTATATAAGGGTGGAAATTTACATTGGAAACGTTTAGTTTAGCTGTTAATGAAGTTTCGTTTTTTTAGTGCTGAAAATTCATTGTCTGCTGGCGCTGTACACTTTTTCTAAGTGTTGCAATATCTCATGAAGGAAATACTGGACAATCAAATTAATGACTTTCCAGGCTTCAGGATGCCTTTCTACACTATATAAAGGTGGAAATGTACATTGGAAACGTTTGGTTTAGCTGTTATAAAAGTTTGGTTTTTTAGTGCTGTAAATGCATTTTCAGCTCGCGCTGTACACATTTGCTATGAGAGGCATTATCTCAGAAGGGAAATATTGGACAATCAAATTAATGACTGCCCAGGCTTCAGGATGTCTTTTTACACTATATAAAGGTGGAAATTTACATTGGAAACGTTTGGTTTAGCTGTTATAAAAGTTTGTTTTTTTTAGTGCTGAAAATGCATTTTCAGCTCGCACTGTACACATTTGCTGTGTGAGGCATTATCTCATAAGGGAAATACTGGACAATCAAATTAATGACTGCCCAGGCTTCAGGATGTCTTTTTACACTATATAAAGGTGGAAATTTACATTGGAAACGTTTGGTTTAGCTGTTATAAAAGTTTGTTTTTTTAGTGCTGAAAATGCATTTTCAGCTCGCACTGTACACATTTGCTATGTGAGGCATTATCTCATAAGGGAAATACTGGACAATCAAATTAATGACTTCCCAGGCTTCAGGATGCCTTTTTACACTCTATAAATGTGGAAATTTACATTGGAAACGTTTGGTTTAGCTGTTAATGAAGTTTCGTTTTTTTAGTGCTGAAAATTCATTGTCTGCTGGCGCTGTACACTTTTTCTAAGTGTTGCAATATCTCATGAAGGAAATACTGGACAATCAAATTAATGACTTTCCAGGCTTCAGGATGCCTTTCTACACTATATAAAGGTGGAAATTTACATTGGAAACGTTTGGTTTAGCTGTTATAAAAGTTTGGTTTTTTAGTGCTGTAAATGCATTTTCAGCTCGCGCTGTACACATTTGCTATGAGAGGCATTATCTCATAAGGGAAATATTGGACAATCAAATTAATGACTGCCCAGGCTTCAGGATGTCTTTTTACACTATATAAGGGTGGAAATTTACATTGGAAACGTTTAGTTTAGCTGTTAATGAAGTTTCGTTTTTTTAGTGCTGAAAATTCATTGTCTGCTGGCGCTGTACACTTTTTCTAAGTGTTGCAATATCTCATGAAGGAAATACTGGACAATCAAATTAATGACTTTCCAGGCTTCAGGATGCCTTTCTACACTCTATAAAGGTGGAAATGTACATTGGAAACGTTTGGTTTAGCTGTTATAAAAGTTTGGTTTTTTTAGTGCTGTAAATGCATTTTCAGCTCGCGCTGTACACATTTGCTATGAGAGGCATTATCTCAGAAGGGAAATATTGGACAATCAAATTAATGACTGCCCAGGCTTCAGGATGTCTTTTTACACTATATAAGGGTGGAAATTTACATTGGAAACGTTTAGTTTAGCTGTTAATGAAGTTTCGTTTTTTTAGTGCTGAAAATTCATTGTCTGCTGGCGCTGTACACTTTTTCTAAGTGTTGCAATATCTCATGAAGGAAATACTGGACAATCAAATTAATGACTTTCCAGGCTTCAGGATGCCTTTCTACACTATATAAAGGTGGAAATGTACATTGGAAACGTTTGGTTTAGCTGTTATAAAAGTTTGGTTTTTTAGTGCTGTAAATGCATTTTCAGCTCGCGCTGTACACATTTGCTATGAGAGGCATTATCTCAGAAGGGAAATATTGGACAATCAAATTAATGACTGCCCAGGCTTCAGGATGTCTTTTTACACTATATAAAGGTGGAAATTTACATTGGAAACGTTTGGTTTAGCTGTTATAAAAGTTTGTTTTTTTTAGTGCTGAAAATGCATTTTCAGCTCGCACTGTACACATTTGCTGTGTGAGGCATTATCTCATAAGGGAAATACTGGACAATCAAATTAATGACTGCCCAGGCTTCAGGATGTCTTTTTACACTATATAAAGGTGGAAATTTACATTGGAAACGTTTGGTTTAGCTGTTATAAAAGTTTGTTTTTTTAGTGCTGAAAATGCATTTTCAGCTCGCACTGTACACATTTGCTATGTGAGGCATTATCTCATAAGGGAAATACTGGACAATCAAATTAATGACTTCCCAGGCTTCAGGATGCCTTTTTACACTCTATAAATGTGGAAATTTACATTGGAAACGTTTGGTTTAGCTGTTAATGAAGTTTCGTTTTTTTAGTGCTGAAAATTCATTGTCTGCTGGCGCTGTACACTTTTTCTAAGTGTTGCAATATCTCATGAAGGAAATACTGGACAATCAAATTAATGACTTTCCAGGCTTCAGGATGCCTTTCTACACTATATAAAGGTGGAAATTTACATTGGAAACGTTTGGTTTAGCTGTTATAAAAGTTTGGTTTTTTAGTGCTGTAAATGCATTTTCAGCTCGCGCTGTACACATTTGCTATGAGAGGCATTATCTCATAAGGGAAATATTGGACAATCAAATTAATGACTGCCCAGGCTTCAGGATGTCTTTTTACACTATATAAGGGTGGAAATTTACATTGGAAACGTTTAGTTTAGCTGTTAATGAAGTTTCGTTTTTTTAGTGCTGAAAATTCATTGTCTGCTGGCGCTGTACACTTTTTCTAAGTGTTGCAATATCTCATGAAGGAAATACTGGACAATCAAATTAATGACTTTCCAGGCTTCAGGATGCCTTTCTACACTCTATAAAGGTGGAAATGTACATTGGAAACGTTTGGTTTAGCTGTTATAAAAGTTTGGTTTTTTTAGTGCTGTAAATGCATTTTCAGCTCGCGCTGTACACATTTGCTATGAGAGGCATTATCTCAGAAGGGAAATATTGGACAATCAAATTAATGACTGCCCAGGCTTCAGGATGTCTTTTTACACTATATAAAGGTGGAAATTTACATTGGAAACGTTTGGTTTAGCTGTTATAAAAGTTTGGTTTTTTTAGTGCTGAAAATGCATTTTCAGCTCGCACTGTACACATTTGCTGTGTGAGGCATTATCTCATAAGGGAAATACTGGACAATCAAATTAATGACTGCCCAGGCTTCAGGATGTCTTTTTACACTATATAAAGGTGGAAATTTACATTGGAAACGTTTGGTTTAGCTGTTATAAAAGTTTGGTTTTTTAGTGCTGAAAATGCATTTTCAGCTCGCACTGTACACATTTGCTATGTGAGGCATTATCTCATAAGGGAAATACTGGACAATCAAATTAATGACTTCCCAGGCTTCAGGATGCCTTTTTACACTCTATAAATGTGGAAATTTACATTGGAAACGTTTGGTTTAGCTGTTAATGAAGTTTCGTTTTTTTAGTGCTGAAAATTCATTGTCTGCTGGCGCTGTACACTTTTTCTAAGTGTTGCAATATCTCATGAAGGAAATACTGGACAATCAAATTAATGACTTTCCAGGCTTCAGGATGCCTTTCTACACTATATAAAGGTGGAAATTTACATTGGAAACGTTTGGTTTAGCTGTTATAAAAGTTTGGTTTTTTAGTGCTGTAAATGCATTTTCAGCTCGCGCTGTACACATTTGCTATGAGAAGCATTATCTCATAAGGGAAATATTGGACAATCAAATTAATGACTGCCCAGGCTTCAGGATGTCTTTTTACACTATATAAGGGTGGAAATTTACATTGGAAACGTTTAGTTTAGCTGTTAATGAAGTTTCGTTTTTTTAGTGCTGAAAATTCATTGTCTGCTGGCGCTGTACACTTTTTCTAAGTGTTGCAATATCTCATGAAGGAAATACTGGACAATCAAATTAATGACTTTCCAGGCTTCAGGATGCCTTTCTACACTATATAAAGGTGGAAATGTACATTGGAAACGTTTGGTTTAGCTGTTATAAAAGTTTGGTTTTTTAGTGCTGTAAATGCATTTTCAGCTCGCGCTGTACACATTTGCTATGAGAGGCATTATCTCATAAGGGAAATATTGGACAATCAAATTAATGACTGCCCAGGCTTCAGGATGTCTTTTTACACTATATAAGGGTGGAAATTTACATTGGAAACGTTTAGTTTAGCTGTTAATGAAGTTTCGTTTTTTTAGTGCTGAAAATTCATTGTCTGCTGGCGCTGTACACTTTTTCTAAGTGTTGCAATATCTCATGAAGGAAATACTGGACAATCAAATTAATGACTGCCCAGGCTTCAGGATGTCTTTTTACACTATATAAAGGTGTAAATTTACATTGGAAACGTTTGGTTTAGCTGTTATAAAAGTTTGGTTTTTTAGTGCTGAAAATGCATTTTCAGCTTGCACTGTACACATTTGCTATGTGAGGCATTATCTCATAAGGGAAATACTGGACAATCAAATTAATGACTTCCCAGGCTTCAGGATGCCTTTTTACACTCTATAAATGTGGAAATTTACATTGGAAACGTTTGGTTTAGCTGTTAATGAAGTTTCGTTTTTTTAGTGCTGAAAATTCATTGTCTGCTGGCGCTGTACACTTTTTCTAAGTGTTGCAATATCTCATGAAGGAAATACTGGACAATCAAATTAATGACTTTCCAGGCTTCAGGATGCCTTTCTACACTATATAAAGGTGGAAATTTACATTGGAAACGTTTGGTTTAGCTGTTATAAAAGTTTGGTTTTTTAGTGCTGAAAATGCATTTTCAGCTCGCGCTGTACACATTTGCTATGAGAGGCATTATCTCATAAGGGAAATATTGGACAATCAAATTAATGACTGCCCAGGCTTCAGGATGTCTTTTTACACTATATAAGGGTGGAAATTTACATTGGAAACGTTTAGTTTAGCTGTTAATGAAGTTTCGTTTTTTTAGTGCTGAAAATTCATTGTCTGCTGGCGCTGTACACTTTTTCTAAGTGTTGCAATATCTCATGAAGGAAATACTGGACAATCAAATTAATGACTTTCCAGGCTTCAGGATGCCTTCTACACTATATAAAGGTGGAAATGTACATTGGAAACGTTTGGTTTAGCTGTTATAAAAGTTTGGTTTTTTAGTGCTGTAAATGCATTTTCAGCTCGCGCTGTACACATTTGCTATGAGAGGCATTATCTCAGAAGGGAAATATTGGACAATCAAATTAATGACTGCCCAGGCTTCAGGATGTCTTTTTACACTATATAAAGGTGGAAATTTACATTGGAAACGTTTGGTTTAGCTGTTATAAAAGTTTGGTTTTTTTAGTGCTGAAAATGCATTTTCAGCTCGCACTGTACACATTTGCTGTGTGAGGCATTATCTCATAAGGGAAATACTGGACAATCAAATTAATGACTGCCCAGGCTTCAGGATGTCTTTTTACACTATATAAAGGTGGAAATTTACATTGGAAACGTTTGGTTTAGCTGTTATAAAAGTTTGTTTTTTTAGTGCTGAAAATGCATTTTCAGCTCGCACTGTACACATTTGCTATGTGAGGCATTATCTCATAAGGGAAATACTGGACAATCAAATTAATGACTTCCCAGGCTTCAGGATGCCTTTTTACACTCTATAAATGTGGAAATTTACATTGGAAACGTTTGGTTTAGCTGTTAATGAAGTTTCGTTTTTTTAGTGCTGAAAATTCATTGTCTGCTGGCGCTGTACACTTTTTCTAAGTGTTGCAATATCTCATGAAGGAAATACTGGACAATCAAATTAATGACTTTCCAGGCTTCAGGATGCCTTTCTACACTATATAAAGGTGGAAATTTACATTGGAAACGTTTGGTTTAGCTGTTATAAAAGTTTGGTTTTTTAGTGCTGTAAATGCATTTTCAGCTCGCGCTGTACACATTTGCTATGAGAGGCATTATCTCATAAGGGAAATATTGGACAATCAAATTAATGACTGCCCAGGCTTCAGGATGTCTTTTTACACTATATAAGGGTGGAAATTTACATTGGAAACGTTTAGTTTAGCTGTTAATGAAGTTTCGTTTTTTTAGTGCTGAAAATTCATTGTCTGCTGGCGCTGTACACTTTTTCTAAGTGTTGCAATATCTCATGAAGGAAATACTGGACAATCAAATTAATGACTTTCCAGGCTTCAGGATGCCTTTCTACACTATATAAAGGTGGAAATGTACATTGGAAACGTTTGGTTTAGCTGTTATAAAAGTTTGGTTTTTTAGTGCTGTAAATGCATTTTCAGCTCGCGCTGTACACATTTGCTATGAGAGGCATTATCTCAGAAGGGAAATATTGGACAATCAAATTAATGACTGCCCAGGCTTCAGGATGTCTTTTTACACTATATAAAGGTGGAAATTTACATTGGAAACGTTTGGTTTAGCTGTTATAAAAGTTTGGTTTTTTAGTGCTGAAAATGCATTTTCAGCTCGCACTGTACACATTTGCTATGTGAGGCATTATCTCATAAGGGAAATACTGGACAATCAAATTAATGACTTCCCAGGCTTCAGGATGCCTTTTTACACTCTATAAATGTGGAAATTTACATTGGAAACGTTTGGTTTAGCTGTTATAAAAGTTTGGTTTTTTTAGTGCTGTAAATGCATTTTCAGCTCGCGCTGTACACATTTGCTATGAGAGGCATTATCTCATAAGGGAAATATTGGACAATCAAATTAATGACTGCCCAGGCTTCAGGATGTCTTTTTACACTATATAAAGGTGGAAATTTACATTGGAAACGTTTGGTTTAGGTGTTATATAAGTTTGTTTTTTTAGTGCTGAAAATGCATTTTCAGCTCGCACTGTACACATTTGCTATGTGAGGCATTATCTCATAAGGGAAATACTGGACAATCAAATTAATGACTTCCCAGGCTTCAGGATGCCTTTTTACACTCTATAAATGTGGAAATTTACATTGGAAACGTTTGGTTTAGCTGTTAATGAAGTTTCGTTTTTTTAGTGCTGAAAATTCATTGTCTGCTGGCGCTGTACACTTTTTCTAAGTGTTGCAATATCTCATGAAGGAAATACTGGACAATCAAATTAATGACTTTCCATGCTTCAGGATGCCTTTCTACACTATATAAAGGTGGAAATTTACATTGGAAACGTTTGGTTTAGCTGTTATAAAAGTTTGGTTTTTTAGTGCTGTAAATGCATTTTCAGCTCGCGCTGTACACATTTGCTATGAGAGGCATTATCTCATAAAGGAAATATTAGACAATCAAATTAATGACTGCCCAGGCTTCAGGATGTCTTTTTACACTATATAAAGGTGGAAATTTACATTGGAAACGTTTGGTTTAGCTGTTATAAAAGTTTGTTTTTTTAGTGCTGTAAATGCATTTTCAGCTCGCACTGTACACATTTGCTATGAGAGGCATTATCTCATAAGGGAAATATTGGACAATCAAATTAATGACTGCCCAGGCTTCAGGATGTCTTTTTACACTATATAAAGGTGGAAATTTACATTGGAAACGTTTACTTTAGCTGTTAATGAAGTTTCGTTTATTTAGTGCTGAAAATTCATTGTCTGCTGGCGCTGTACACTTTTTCTAAGTGTTGCAATATCTCATGAAGGAAATACTGGACAATCAAATTAATGACTTTCCAGGCTTCAGGATGCCTTTCTACACTATATAAAGGTGGAAATTTACATTGGAAACGTTTGGTTTAGCTGTTATAAAAGTTTGTTTTTTTAGTGCTGTAAATGCATTTTCAGCTCGCACTGTACACATTTGCTGTGAGGCATTATCTCATAAGGGAAATACTGGACAATCAAATTAATGACTTCCCAGGCTTCAGGATGCCTTTTTACACTCTATAAATGTGGAAATTTACATTGGAAACGTTTGGTTTAGCTGTTAATGAAGTTTCGTTTTTTTAGTGCTGAAAATTCATTTTCTGCTGGCGCTGTACACTTTTTCTAAGTGTTGCAATATCTCATGAAGGAAATACTGGACAATCAAATTAATGACTTTCCAGGCTTCAGGATGCCTTTCTACACTATATAAAGGTGGAAATTTACATTGGAAACGTTTGGTTTAGCTGTTATAAAAGTTTGGTTTTTTAGTGCTGTAAATGCATTTTCAGCTCGCGCTGTACACATTTGCTATGAGAGGCATTATCTCATAAGGGAAATATTGGACAATCAAATTAATGACTGCCCAGGCTTCAGGATGTCTTTTTACACTATATAAAGGTGGAAATTTACATTGGAAACGTTTGGTTTAGCTGTTATAAAAGTTTGGTTTTTTAGTGCTGTAAATGCATTTTCAGCTCGCGCTGTACACATTTGCTATGAGAGGCATTATCTCATAAGGGAAATATTGGACAATCAAATTAATGACTGCCCAGGTTTCAGGATGTCTTTTTACACTATATAAAGGTGGAAATTTACATTGGAAACGTTTGGTTTAGGTGTTATATATGTTTGGTTTTTTAGTGCTGAAAATGCATTTTCAGCTCGCACTGTACACATTTGCTATGTGAGGCATTATCTCATAAGGGAAATACTGGACAATCAAATTAATGACTTCCCAGGCTTCAGGATGCCTTTTTACACTCTATAAATGTGGAAATTTACATTGGAAACGTTTGGTTTAGCTGTTAATGAAGTTTCGTTTTTTTAGTGCTGAAAATTCATTGTCTGCTGGCGCTGTACACTTTTTCTAAGTTTTGCAATATCTCATGTAGGAAATACTGGACAATCAAATTAATGACTTTCCAGGCTTCAGGATGCCTTTCTACACTATATAAAGGTGGAAATTTACATTGGAAACGTTTGGTTTAGCTGTTATAAAAGTTTGTTTTTTTAGTGCTGTAAATGCATTTTCAGCTCGCGCTGTACACATTTGCTATGTGAGGCATTATCTCATAAGGGAAATACTGGACAATCAAATTAATGACTGCCCAGGCTTCAGGATGTCTTTTTACACTATATAAAGGTGGAAATTTACATTGGAAACGTTTGGTTTAGCTGTTATAGAAGTTTGGTTTTTTTAGTGCTGAAAATTCATTGTCTGCTGGCGCTGTACACTTTTTCTAAGTGTTGCAATATCTCATGAAGGAAATACTGGACAATCAAATTAATGACTTTCCAGGCTCCAGGATGCCTTTCTACACTATATAAAGGTGGAAATTTACATTGGAAACGTTTAGTTTAGCTGTTAATGAAGTTTCGTTTTTTTAGTGCTGAAAATTCATTGTCTACTGGCGCTGTACACTTTTTCTAAGTGTTGCAATATCTCATGAAGGAAATACTGGACAATCAAATTAATGACTTTCCAGGCTTCAGGATGCCTTTCTACACTATATAAAGGTGGAAATTTACATTGGAAACGTTTGGTTTAGCTGTTATAAAAGTTTGTTTTTTTAGTGCTGTAAATGCATTTTCAGCTCGCGCTGTACACATTTGCTATGAGAGGCATTATCTCATAAGGGAAATATTGGACAATCAAATTAATGACTGCCCAGGCTTCAGGATGTCTTTTTACACTATATAAAGGTGGAAATTTACATTGGAAACGTTTGGTTTAGCTGTTATAAAAGTTTGGTTTTTTAGTGCTGTAAATGCATTTTCAGCTCGCGCTGTACACATTTGCTATGAGAGGCATTATCTCATAAGGGAAATATTGGACAATCAAATTAATGACTGCCCAGGCTTCAGGATGTCTTTTTACACTATATAAAGGTGGAAATTTACATTGGAAACGTTTGGTTTAGCTGTTATAAAAGTTTGGTTTTTTAGTGCTGAAAATGCATTTTCAGCTCGCACTGTACACATTTGCTATGTGAGGCATTATCTCATAAGGGAAATACTGGACAATCAAATTAATGACTTCCCAGGCTTCAGGATGCATTTTTACACTCTATAAATGTGGAAATTTACAATGGAAACGTTTGGTTTAGCTGTTATAAAAGTTTGTTTTTTTAGTGCTGTAAATGCATTTTCAGCTCGCGCTGTACACATTTGCTATGTGAGGCATTATCTCATAAGGGAAATACTGGACAATCAAATTAATGACTGCCCAGGCTTCAGGATGTCTTTTTACACTATATAAAGGTGGAAATTTACATTGGAAACGTTTGGTTTAGCTGTTATAGAAGTTTGGTTTTTTTAGTGCTGAAAATTCATTGTCTGCTGGCGCTGTACACTTTTTCTAAGTGTTGCAATATCTCATGAAGGAAATACTGGACAATCAAATTAATGACTTTCCAGGCTCCAGGATGCCTTTCTACACTATATAAAGGTGGAAATTTACATTGGAAACGTTTGGTTTAGCTGTTATAAAAGTTTGGTTTTTTAGTGCTGTAAATGCATTTTCAGCTCGCGCTGTACACATTTGCTATGTGAGGCATTATCTCATAAGGGAAATACTGGACAATCAAATTAATGACTGCCCAGGCTTCAGGATGTCTTTTTACACTATATAAAGGTGGAAATTTACATTGGAAACGTTTGGTTTAGCTGTTATAGAAGTTTCGTTTTTTTAGTGCTGAAAATTCATTGTCTGCTGGCGCTGTACACTTTTTCTAAGTGTTGCAATATCTCATGAAGGAAATACTGGACAATCAAATTAATGACTTTCCAGGCTCCAGGATGCCTTTCTACACTATATAAAGGTGGAAATTTACATTGGAAACGTTTGGTTTAGCTGTTATAAAAGTTTGGTTTTTTAGTGCTGTAAATGCATTTTCAGCTCGCGCTGTACACATTTGCTATGAGAGGCATTATCTCATAAGGGAAATATTGGACAATCAAATTAATGACTGCCCAGGCTTCAGGATGTCTTTTTACACTATATAAAGGTGGAAATTTACATTGGAAACGTTTAGTTTAGCTGTTAATGAAGTTTCGTTTTTTTAGTGCTGAAAATTCATTGTCTACTGGCGCTGTACACTTTTTCTAAGTGTTGCAATATCTCATGAAGGAAATACTGGACAATCAAATTAATGACTTTCCAGGCTTCAGGATGCCTTTCTACACTATATAAAGGTGGAAATTTACATTGGAAACGTTTGGTTTAGCTGTTATAAAAGTTTGGTTTTTTTAGTGCTGTAAATGCATTTTCAGCTCGCGCTGTACACATTTGCTATGAGAGGCATTATCTCATAAGGGAAATATTGGACAATCAAATTAATGACTGCCCAGGCTTCAGGATGTCTTTTTACACTATATAAAGGTGGAAATTTACATTGGAAACGTTTGGTTTAGCTGTTATAAAAGTTTGGTTTTTTAGTGCTGAAAATGCATTTTCAGCTCGCACTGTACACATTTGCTATGTGAGGCATTATCTCATAAGGGAAATACTGGACAATCAAATTAATGACTTCCCAGGCTTCAGGATGCCTTTTTACACTCTATAAATGTGGAAATTTACATTGGAAACGTTTGGTTTAGCTGTTAATGAAGTTTCGTTTTTTTAGTGCTGAAAATTCATTGTCTGCTGGCGCTGTACACTTTTTCTAAGTGTTGCAATATCTCATGAAGGAAATACTGGACAATCAAATTAATGACTTTCCAGGCTTCAGGATGCCTTTCTACACTATATAAAGGTGGAAATTTACATTGGAAACGTTTGGTTTAGCTGTTATAAAAGTTTGGTTTTTTAGTGCTGAAAATGCATTTTCAGCTCGCACTGTACACATTTGCTATGAGAGGCATTATCTCATAAGGGAAATATTGGACAATCAAATTAATGACTTCCCAGGCTTCAGGATGCATTTTTACACTCTATAAATGTGGAAATTTACATTGGAAACGTTTGGTTTAGCTGTTATAAAAGTTTGGTTTTTTAGTGCTGTAAATGCATTTTCAGCTCGCGCTGTACACATTTGCTATGAGAGGCATTATCTCATAAGGGAAATATTGGACAATCAAATTAATGACTGCCCAGGCTTCAGGATGTCTTTTTACACTATATAAAGGTGGAAATTTACATTGGAAACGTTTGGTTTAGCTGTTATAAAAGTTTGGTTTTTTAGTGCTGAAAATGCATTTTCAGCTCGCACTGTACACATTTGCTATGTGAGGCATTATCTCATAAGGGAAATACTGGACAATCAAATTAATGACTTCCCAGGCTTCAGGATGCATTTTTACACTCTATAAATGTGGAAATTTACATTGGAAACGTTTGGTTTAGCTGTTATAAAAGTTTGTTTTTTTAGTGCTGTAAATGCATTTTCAGCTCGCGCTGTACACATTTGCTCTGTGAGGCATTATCTCATAAGGGAAATACTGGACAATCAAATTAATGACTGCCCAGGCTTCAGGATGTCTTTTTACACTATATAAAGGTGGAAATTTACATTGGAAACGTTTGGTTTAGCTGTTATAAAAGTTTGGTTTTTTAGTGCTGAAAATGCATTTTCAGCTCGCACTGTACACATTTGCTATGTGAGGCATTATCTCATAAGGGAAATACTGGACAATCAAATTAATGACTTCCCAGGCTTCAGGATGCCTTTTTACACTCTATAAATGTGGAAATTTACATTGGAAACGTTTGGTTTAGCTGTTAATGAAGTTTCGTTTTTTTAGTGCTGAAAATTCATTGTCTGCTGGCGCTGTACACTTTTTCTAAGTGTTGCAATATCTCATGAAGGAAATACTGGACAATCAAATTAATGACTTTCCAGGCTTCAGGATGCCTTTCTACACTATATAAAGGTGGAAATTTACATTGGAAACGTTTGGTTTAGCTGTTATAAAAGTTTGGTTTTTTAGTGCTGTAAATGCATTTTCAGCTCGCGCTGTACACATTTGCTATGAGAGGCATTATCTCATAAGGGAAATATTGGACAATCAAATTAATGACTGCCCAGGCTTCAGGATGTCTTTTTACACTATATAAAGGTGGAAATTTACATTGGAAACGTTTAGTTTAGCTGTTAATGAAGTTTCGTTTTTTTAGTGCTGGAAATTCATTGTCTGCTGGCGCTGTACACTTTTTCTAAGTGTTGCAATATCTCATGAAGGAAATACTGGACAATCAAATTAAAGACTTTCCAGGCTTCAGGATGCCTTTTTACACTATATAAAGGTGGAAATTTACATTGGAAACGTTTGGTTTAGCTGTTATAAAAGTTTGGTTTTTTAGTGCTGTAAATGCATTTTCAGCTCGCGCTGTACACATTTGCTATGAGAGGCATTATCTCATAAGGGAAATATTGGACAATCAAATTAATGACTGCCCAGGCTTCAGGATGTCTTTTTACACTATATAAAGGTGGAAATTTACATTGGAAACATTTAGTTTAGCTGTTAAAGAAGTTTCGTTTTTTTAGTGCTGAAAATTCATTGTCTGCTGGCGCTGTACACTTTTTCTAAGTGTTGCAATATCTCATGAAGGAAATACTGGACAATCAAATTAATGACTTTCCAGGCTTCAGGATGCCTTTCTACACTATATAAAGGTGGAAATTTACATTGGAAACGTTTGGTTTAGCTGTTATAAAAGTTTGTTTTTTTAGTGCTGTAAATGCATTTTCAGCTCGCGCTGTACACATTTGCTATGAGAGGCATTATCTCATAAGGGAAATATTGGACAATCAAATTAATGACTGCCCAGGCTTCAGGATGTCTTTTTACACTATATAAAGGTGGAAATTTACATTGGAAACATTTAGTTTAGCTGTTAAAGAAGTTTCGTTTTTTTAGTGCTGAAAATTCATTGTCTGCTGGCGCTGTACACTTTTTCTAAGTGTTGCAATATCTCATGAAGGAAATACTGGACAATCAAATTAATGACTTTCCAGGCTTCAGGATGCCTTTCTACACTATATAAAGGTGGAAATTTACATTGGAAACGTTTGGTTTAGCTGTTATAAAAGTTTGTTTTTTTAGTGCTGTAAATGCATTTTCAGCTCGCGCTGTACACATTTGCTATGAGAGGCATTATCTCATAAGGGAAATATTGGACAATCAAATTAATGACTGCCCAGGCTTCAGGATGTCTTTTTACACTATATAAAGGTGGAAATTTACATTGGAAACGTTTGGTTTAGCTGTTATAAAAGTTTGGTTTTTTAGTGCTGTAAATGCATTTTCAGCTCGCGCTGTACACATTTGCTATGAGAGGCATTATCTCATAAGGGAAATATTGGACAATCAAATTAATGGCTGCCCGGGCTTCAGGATGTCTTTTTACACTATATAAAGGTGGAAATTTACATTGGAAACGTTTAGTTTAGCTGTTAATGAAGTTTCGTTTTTTTAGTGCTGAAAATTCATTGTCTGCTGGCGCTGTACACTTTTTCTAAGTGTTGCAATATCTCATGAAGGAAATACTGGACAATCAAATTAATGACTTTCCAGGCTTCAGGATGCCTTTCTACACTATATAAAGGTGGAAATGTACATTGGAAACGTTTGGTTTAGCTGTTATAAAAGTTTGGTTTTTTAGTGCTGTAAATGCATTTTCAGCTCGCGCTGTACACATTTGCTATGAGAGGCATTATCTCATAAGGGAAATATTGGACAATCAAATTAATGACTGCCCAGGCTTCAGGATGTCTTTTTACACTATATAAAGGTGGAAATTTACATTGGAAACGTTTAGTTTAGCTGTTAATGAAGTTTCGTTTTTTTAGTGCTGGAAATTCATTGTCTGCTGGCGCTGTACACTTTTTCTAAGTGTTGCAATATCTCATGAAGGAAATACTGGACAATCAAATTAAAGACTTTCCAGGCTTCAGGATGCCTTTTTACACTATATAAAGGTGGAAATTTACATTGGAAACGTTTGGTTTAGCTGTTATAAAAGTTTGGTTTTTTAGTGCTGTAAATGCATTTTCAGCTCGCGCTGTACACATTTGCTATGAGAGGCATTATCTCATAAGGGAAATATTGGACAATCAAATTAATGACTGCCCAGGCTTCAGGATGTCTTTTTACACTATATAAAGGTGGAAATTTACATTGGAAACATTTAGTTTAGCTGTTAATGAAGTTTCGTTTTTTTAGTGCTGAAAATTCATTGTCTGCTGGCGCTGTACACTTTTTCTAAGTGTTGCAATATCTCATGAAGGAAATACTGGACAATCAAATTAATGACTTTCCAGGCTTCAGGATGCCTTTCTACACTATATAAAGGTGGAAATTTACATTGGAAACGTTTGGTTTAGCTGTTATAAAAGTTTGTTTTTTTAGTGCTGTAAATGCATTTTCAGCTCGCGCTGTACACATTTGCTATGAGAGGCATTATCTCATAAGGGAAATATTGGACAATCAAATTAATGACTGCCCAGGCTTCAGGATGTCTTTTTACACTATATAAAGGTGGAAATTTACATTGGAAACGTTTGGTTTAGCTGTTATAAAAGTTTGGTTTTTTAGTGCTGTAAATGCATTTTCAGCTCGCGCTGTACACATTTGCTATGAGAGGCATTATCTCATAAGGGAAATATTGGACAATCAAATTAATGACTGCCCAGGCTTCAGGATGTCTTTTTACACTATATAAAGGTGGAAATTTACATTGGAAACGTTTGGTTTAGCTGTTATAAAAGTTTGGTTTTTTAGTGCTGAAAATGCATTTTCAGCTCGCACTGTACACATTTGCTATGTGAGGCATTATCTCATAAGGGAAATACTGGACAATCAAATTAATGACTTCCCAGGCTTCAGGATGCCTTTTTACACTCTATAAATGTGGAAATTTACATTGGAAACGTTTGGTTTAGCTGTTAATGAAGTTTCGTTTTTTTAGTGCTGAAAATTCATTGTCTGCTGGCGCTGTACACTTTTTCTAAGTGTTGCAATATCTCATGAAGGAAATACTGGACAATCAAATTAATGACTTTCCAGGCTTCAGGATGCCTTTCTACACTATATAAAGGTGGAAATTTACATTGGAAACGTTTGGTTTAGCTGTTATAAAAGTTTGGTTTTTTAGTGCTGTAAATGCATTTTCAGCTCGCGCTGTACACATTTGCTATGAGAGGCATTATCTCATAAGGGAAATATTGGACAATCAAATTAATGACTGCCCAGGCTTCAGGATGTCTTTTTACACTATATAAAGGTGGAAATTTACATTGGAAACATTTAGTTTAGCTGTTAAAGAAGTTTCGTTTTTTTAGTGCTGAAAATTCATTGTCTGCTGGCGCTGTACACTTTTTCTAAGTGTTGCAATATCTCATGAAGGAAATACTGGACAATCAAATTAATGACTTTCCAGGCTTCAGGATGCCTTTCTACACTATATAAAGGTGGAAATTTACATTGGAAACGTTTGGTTTAGCTGTTATAAAAGTTTGTTTTTTTAGTGCTGTAAATGCATTTTCAGCTCGCGCTGTACACATTTGCTATGAGAGGCATTATCTCATAAGGGAAATATTGGACAATCAAATTAATGACTGCCCAGGCTTCAGGATGTCTTTTTACACTATATAAAGGTGGAAATTTACATTGGAAACATTTAGTTTAGCTGTTAAAGAAGTTTCGTTTTTTTAGTGCTGAAAATTCATTGTCTGCTGGCGCTGTACACTTTTTCTAAGTGTTGCAATATCTCATGAAGGAAATACTGGACAATCAAATTAATGACTTTCCAGGCTTCAGGATGCCTTTCTACACTATATAAAGGTGGAAATTTACATTGGAAACGTTTGGTTTAGCTGTTATAAAAGTTTGTTTTTTTAGTGCTGTAAATGCATTTTCAGCTCGCGCTGTACACATTTGCTATGAGAGGCATTATCTCATAAGGGAAATATTGGACAATCAAATTAATGACTGCCCAGGCTTCAGGATGTCTTTTTACACTATATAAAGGTGGAAATTTACATTGGAAACGTTTGGTTTAGCTGTTATAAAAGTTTGTTTTTTTAGTGCTGTAAATGCATTTTCAGCTCGCACTGTACACATTTGCTATGAGAGGCATTATCTCATAAGGGAAATATTGGACAATCAAATTAATGACTGCCCAGGCTTCAGGATGTCTTTTTACACTATATAAAGGTGGAAATTTACATTGGAAACGTTTACTTTAGCTGTTAATGAAGTTTCGTTTATTTAGTGCTGAAAATTCATTGTCTGCTGGCGCTGTACACTTTTTCTAAGTGTTGCAATATCTCATGAAGGAAATACTGGACAATCAAATTAATGACTTTCCAGGCTTCAGGATGCCTTTCTACACTATATAAAGGTGGAAATTTACATTGGAAACGTTTGGTTTAGCTGTTATAAAAGTTTGTTTTTTTAGTGCTGTAAATGCATTTTCAGCTCGCACTGTACACATTTGCTATGTGAGGCATTATCTCATAAGGGAAATACTGGACAATCAAATTAATGACTTCCCAGGCTTCAGGATGCCTTTTTACACTCTATAAATGTGGAAATTTACATTGGAAACGTTTGGTTTAGCTGTTAATGAAGTTTCGTTTTTTTTAGTGCTGAAAATTCATTGTCTGCTGGCGCTGTACACTTTTTCTAAGTGTTGCAATATCTCATGAAGGAAATACTGGACAATCAAATTAATGACTTTCCAGGCTTCAGGATGCCTTTCTACACTATATAAAGGTGGAAATTTACATTGGAAACGTTTGGTTTAGCTGTTATAAAAGTTTGTTTTTTTAGTGCTGTAAATGCATTTTCAGCTCGCGCTGTACACATTTGCTATGAGAGGCATTATCTCATAAGGGAAATATTGGACAATCAAATTAATGACTGCCCAGGCTTCAGGATGTCTTTTTACACTATATAAAGGTGGAAATTTACATTGGAAACGTTTGGTTTAGCTGTTATAAAAGTTTGTTTTTTTAGTGCTGTAAATGCATTTTCAGCTCGCACTGTACACATTTGCTATGAGAGGCATTATCTCATAAGGGAAATATTGGACAATCAAATTAATGACTTCCCAGGCTTCAGGATGTCTTTTTACACTATATAAAGGTGGAAATTTACATTGGAAACGTTTACTTTAGCTGTTAATGAAGTTTCGTTTATTTAGTGCTGAAAATTCATTGTCTGCTGGCGCTGTACACTTTTTCTAAGTGTTGCAATATCTCATGAAGGAAATACTGGACAATCAAATTAATGACTTTCCAGGCTTCAGGATGCCTTTCTACACTATATAAAGGTGGAAATTTACATTGGAAACGTTTCGTTTAGCTGTTATAAAAGTTTGTTTTTTTAGTGCTGTAAATGCATTTTCAGCTCGCACTGTACACATTTGCTATGTGAGGCATTATCTCATAAGGGAAATACTGGACAATCAAATTAATGACTTCCCAGGCTTCAGGATGCCTTTTTACACTCTATAAATGTGGAAATTTACATTGGAAACGTTTGGTTTAGCTGTTAATGAAGTTTCGTTTTTTTAGTGCTGAAAATTCATTGTCTGCTGGCGCTGTACACTTTTTCTAAGTGTTGCAATATCTCATGAAGGAAATACTGGACAATCAAATTAATGACTTTCCAGGCTTCAGGATGCCTTTCTACACTATATAAAGGTGGAAATTTATATTGGAAACGTTTGGTTTAGCTGTTATAAAAGTTTGGTTTTTTAGTGCTGAAAATGCATTTTCAGCTCGCACTGTACACATTTGCTATGTGAGGCATTATCTCATAAGGGAAATACTGGACAATCAAATTAATGACTTCCCAGGCTTCAGGATGCCTTTTTACACTCTATAAATGTGGAAATTTACATTGGAAACGTTTGGTTTAGCTGTTAATGAAGTTTCGTTTTTTTAGTGCTGAAAATTCATTGTCTGCTGGCGCTGTACACTTTTTCTAAGTGTTGCAATATCTCATGAAGGAAATACTTGACAATCAAATTAATGACTTTCCAGGCTTCAGGATGCCTTTCTACACTATATAAAGGTGGAAATTTACATTGGAAACGTTTGGTTTAGCTGTTATAAAAGTTTGTTTTTTTTAGTGCTGAAAATGCATTTTCAGCTCGCACTGTACACATTTGCTATGTGAGGCATTATCTCATAAGGGAAATACTGGATAATCAAATTAATGACTGCCCAGGCTTCAGGATGTCTTTTTACACTATATAAAGGTGGAAATTTACATTGGAAACGTTTGGTTTAGCTGTTATAAAAGTTTGGTTTTTTAGTGCTGAAAATGCATTTTCAGCTCGCACTGTACACATTTGCTATGTGAGGCATTATCTCATAAGGGAAATACTGGACAATCAAATTAATGACTGCCCAGGCTTCAGGATGCCTTTTTACACTCTATAAATGTGGAAATTTACATTGGAAACGTTTGGTTTAGCTGTTAATGAAGTTTCGTTTTTTTAGTGCTGAAAATTCATTGTCTGCTGGCGCTGTACACTTTTTCTAAGTGTTGCAATATCTCATGAAGGAAATACTGGACAATCAAATTAATGACTTTCCAGGCTTCAGGATGCCTTTCTACACTATATAAAGGTGGAAATTTACATTTGAAACGTTTGGTTTAGCTGTTATAAAAGTTTGGTTTTTTAGTGCTGTAAATGCATTTTCAGCTCGCGCTGTACACATTTGCTATGAGAGGCATTATCTCATAAGGGAAATATTGGACAATCAAATTAATGACTGCCCAGGCTTCAGGATGTCTTTTTACACTATATAAAGGTGGAAATTTACATTGGAAACGTTTGGTTTAGCTGTTATAAAAGTTTGGTTTTTTAGTGCTGAAAATGCATTTTCAGCTCGCACTGTACACATTTGCTATGTGAGGCATTATCTCATAAGGGAAATACTGGACAATCAAATTAATGACTTCCCAGGCTTCAGGATGCCTTTTTACACTCTATAAATGTGGAAATTTACATTGGAAACGTTTGGTTTAGCTGTTAATGAAGTTTCGTTTTTTTAGTGCTGAAAATTCATTGTCTGCTGGCGCTGTACACTTTTTCTAAGTGTTGCAATATCTCATGAAGGAAATACTGGACAATCAAATTAATGACTTTCCAGGCTTCAGGATGCCTTTCTACACTATATAAAGGTGGAAATTTACATTGGAAACGTTTGGTTTAGCTGTTAATGAAGTTTCGTTTTTTTTAGTGCTGAAAATTCATTGTCTGCTGGCGCTGTACACTTTTTCTAAGTGTTGCAATATCTCATGAAGGAAATACTGGACAATCAAATTAATGACTTTCCAGGCTTCAGGATGCCTTTCTACACTATATAAAGGTGGAAATTTACATTGGAAACGTTTGGTTTAGCTGTTATAAAAGTTTGTTTTTTTAGTGCTGTAAATGCATTTTCAGCTCGCGCTGTACACATTTGCTATGAGAGGCATTATCTCATAAGGGAAATATTGGACAATCAAATTAATGACTGCCCAGGCTTAAGGATGTCTTTTTACACTATATAAGGGTGGAAATTTACATTGGAAACGTTTAGTTTAGCTGTTAATGAAGTTTCGTTTTTTTAGTGCTGAAAATTCATTGTCTGCTGGCGCTGTACACTTTTTCTAAGTGTTGCAATATCTCATGAAGGAAATACTGGACAATCAAATTAATGACTTTCCAGGCTTCAGGATGCCTTTCTACACTATATAAATGTGGAAATGTACATTGGAAACGTTTGGTTTAGCTGTTATAAAAGTTTGGTTTTTTAGTGCTGTAAATGCATTTTCAGCTCGCGCTGTACACATTTGCTATGAGAGGCATTATCTCAGAAGGGAAATATTGGACAATCAAATTAATGACTGCCCAGGCTTCAGGATGTCTTTTTACACTATATAAAGGTGGAAATTTACATTGGAAACGTTTGGTTTAGCTGTTATAAAAGTTTGGTTTTTTTAGTGCTGAAAATGCATTTTCAGCTCGCACTGTACACATTTGCTGTGTGAGGCATTATCTCATAAGGGAAATACTGGACAATCAAATTAATGACTGCCCAGGCTTCAGGATGTCTTTTTACACTATATAAAGGTGGAAATTTACATTGGAAACGTTTGGTTTAGCTGTTATAAAAGTTTGGTTTTTTAGTGCTGAAAATGCATTTTCAGCTCGCACTGTACACATTTGCTATGTGAGGCATTATCTCATAAGGGAAATACTGGACAATCAAATTAATGACTTCCCAGGCTTCAGGATGCCTTTTTACACTCTATAAATGTGGAAATATACATTGGAAACGTTTGGTTTAGCTGTTAATGAAGTTTCGTTTTTTTAGTGCTGAAAATTCATTGTCTGCTGGCGCTGTACACTTTTTCTAAGTGTTGCAATATCTCATGAAGGAAATACTGGACAATCAAATTAATGACTTTCCAGGCTTCAGGATGCCTTTCTACACTATATAAAGGTGGAAATTTACATTGGAAACGTTTGGTTTAGCTGTTATAAAAGTTTGGTTTTTTAGTGCTGTAAATGCATTTTCAGCTCGCGCTGTACACATTTGCTATGAGAGGCATTATCTCAAGGGAAATATTGGACAATCAAATTAATGACTGCCCAGGCTTCAGGATGTCTTTTTACACTATATAAGGGTGGAAATTTACATTGGAAACGTTTAGTTTAGCTGTTAATGAAGTTTCGTTTTTTTAGTGCTGAAAATTCATTGTCTGCTGGCGCTGTACACTTTTTCTAAGTGTTGCAATATCTCATGAAGGAAATACTGGACAATCAAATTAATGACTTTCCAGGCTTCAGGATGCCTTTCTACACTATATAAAGGTGGAAATGTACATTGGAAACGTTTGGTTTAGCTGTTATAAAAGTTTGGTTTTTTAGTGCTGTAAATGCATTTTCAGCTCGCGCTGTACACATTTGCTATGAGAGGCATTATCTCATAAGGGAAATATTGGACAATCAAATTAATGGCTGCCCGGGCTTCAGGATGTCTTTTTACACTATATAAAGGTGGAAATTTACATTGGAAACGTTTAGTTTAGCTGTTAATGAAGTTTCGTTTTTTTAGTGCTGAAAATTCATTGTCTGCTGGCGCTGTACACTTTTTCTAAATGTTGCAATATCTCATGAAGGAAATACTGGACAATCAAATTAATGACTTTCCAGGCTTCAGGATGCCTTTCTACACTATATAAAGGTGGAAATTTACATTGGAAACGTTTGGTTTAGCTTTTATAAAAGTTTGGTTTTTTAGTGCTGTAAATGCATTTTCAGCTCGCGCTGTACACATTTGCTATGAGAGGCATTATCTCATAAGGGAAATACTGGACAATCAAATTAATGACTTCCCAGGCTTCAGGATGCCTTTTTACACTCTATAAATGTGGAAATTTACATTGGAAACGTTTGGTTTAGCTGTTAATGAAGTTTCGTTTTTTTTAGTGCTGAAAATTCATTGTCTGCTGGCGCTGTACACTTTTTCTAAGTGTTGCAATATCTCATGAAGGAAATACTGGACAATCAAATTAATGACTTTCCAGGCTTCAGGATGCCTTTCTACACTATATAAAGGTGGAAATTTACATTGGAAACGTTTGGTTTAGCTGTTATAAAAGTTTGGTTTTTTAGTGCTGTAAATGCATTTTCAGCTCGCGCTGTACACATTTGCTATGAGAGGCATTATCTCATAAGGGAAATATTGGACAATCAAATTAATGACTGCCCAGGCTTCAGGATGTCTTTTTACACTATATAAGGGTGGAAATTTACATTGGAAACGTTTAGTTTAGCTGTTAATGAAGTTTCGTTTTTTTAGTGCTGAAAATTCATTGTCTGCTGGCGCTGTACACTTTTTCTAAGTGTTGCAATATCTCATGAAGGAAATACTGGACAATCAAATTAATGACTTTCCAGGCTTCAGGATGCCTTTCTACACTATATAAAGGTGGAAATGTACATTGGAAACGTTTGGTTTAGCTGTTATAAAAGTTTGGTTTTTTAGTGCTGTAAATGCATTTTCAGCTCGCGCTGTACACATTTGCTATGAGAGGCATTATCTCAGAAGGGAAATATTGGACAATCAAATTAATGACTGCCCAGGCTTCAGGATGTCTTTTTACACTATATAAAGGTGGAAATTTACATTGGAAACGTTTGGTTTAGCTGTTATAAAAGTTTGTTTTTTTTAGTGCTGAAAATGCATTTTCAGCTCGCACTGTACACATTTGCTGTGTGAGGCATTATCTCATAAGGGAAATACTGGACAATCAAATTAATGACTGCCCAGGCTTCAGGATGTCTTTTTACACTATATAAAGGTGGAAATTTACATTGGAAACGTTTGGTTTAGCTGTTATAAAAGTTTGTTTTTTTAGTGCTGAAAATGCATTTTCAGCTCGCACTGTACACATTTGCTATGTGAGGCATTATCTCATAAGGGAAATACTGGACAATCAAATTAATGACTTCCCAGGCTTCAGGATGCCTTTTTACACTCTATAAATGTGGAAATTTACATTGGAAACGTTTGGTTTAGCTGTTAATGAAGTTTCGTTTTTTTAGTGCTGAAAATTCATTGTCTGCTGGCGCTGTACACTTTTTCTAAGTGTTGCAATATCTCATGAAGGAAATACTGGACAATCAAATTAATGACTTTCCAGGCTTCAGGATGCCTTTCTACACTATATAAAGGTGGAAATTTACATTGGAAACGTTTGGTTTAGCTGTTATAAAAGTTTGGTTTTTTAGTGCTGTAAATGCATTTTCAGCTCGCGCTGTACACATTTGCTATGAGAGGCATTATCTCATAAGGGAAATATTGGACAATCAAATTAATGACTGCCCAGGCTTCAGGATGTCTTTTTACACTATATAAGGGTGGAAATTTACATTGGAAACGTTTAGTTTAGCTGTTAATGAAGTTTCGTTTTTTTAGTGCTGAAAATTCATTGTCTGCTGGCGCTGTACACTTTTTCTAAGTGTTGCAATATCTCATGAAGGAAATACTGGACAATCAAATTAATGACTTTCCAGGCTTCAGGATGCCTTTCTACACTCTATAAAGGTGGAAATGTACATTGGAAACGTTTGGTTTAGCTGTTATAAAAGTTTGGTTTTTTTAGTGCTGTAAATGCATTTTCAGCTCGCGCTGTACACATTTGCTATGAGAGGCATTATCTCAGAAGGGAAATATTGGACAATCAAATTAATGACTGCCCAGGCTTCAGGATGTCTTTTTACACTATATAAAGGTGGAAATTTACATTGGAAACGTTTGGTTTAGCTGTTATAAAAGTTTGGTTTTTTTAGTGCTGAAAATGCATTTTCAGCTCGCACTGTACACATTTGCTGTGTGAGGCATTATCTCATAAGGGAAATACTGGACAATCAAATTAATGACTGCCCAGGCTTCAGGATGTCTTTTTACACTATATAAAGGTGGAAATTTACATTGGAAACGTTTGGTTTAGCTGTTATAAAAGTTTGGTTTTTTAGTGCTGAAAATGCATTTTCAGCTCGCACTGTACACATTTGCTATGTGAGGCATTATCTCATAAGGGAAATACTGGACAATCAAATTAATGACTTCCCAGGCTTCAGGATGCCTTTTTACACTCTATAAATGTGGAAATTTACATTGGAAACGTTTGGTTTAGCTGTTAATGAAGTTTCGTTTTTTTAGTGCTGAAAATTCATTGTCTGCTGGCGCTGTACACTTTTTCTAAGTGTTGCAATATCTCATGAAGGAAATACTGGACAATCAAATTAATGACTTTCCAGGCTTCAGGATGCCTTTCTACACTATATAAAGGTGGAAATTTACATTGGAAACGTTTGGTTTAGCTGTTATAAAAGTTTGGTTTTTTAGTGCTGTAAATGCATTTTCAGCTCGCGCTGTACACATTTGCTATGAGAAGCATTATCTCATAAGGGAAATATTGGACAATCAAATTAATGACTGCCCAGGCTTCAGGATGTCTTTTTACACTATATAAGGGTGGAAATTTACATTGGAAACGTTTAGTTTAGCTGTTAATGAAGTTTCGTTTTTTTAGTGCTGAAAATTCATTGTCTGCTGGCGCTGTACACTTTTTCTAAGTGTTGCAATATCTCATGAAGGAAATACTGGACAATCAAATTAATGACTTTCCAGGCTTCAGGATGCCTTTCTACACTATATAAAGGTGGAAATGTACATTGGAAACGTTTGGTTTAGCTGTTATAAAAGTTTGGTTTTTTAGTGCTGTAAATGCATTTTCAGCTCGCGCTGTACACATTTGCTATGAGAGGCATTATCTCATAAGGGAAATATTGGACAATCAAATTAATGACTGCCCAGGCTTCAGGATATCTTTTTACACTATATAAGGGTGGAAATTTACATTGGAAACGTTTAGTTTAGCTGTTAATGAAGTTTCGTTTTTTTAGTGCTGAAAATTCATTGTCTGCTGGCGCTGTACACTTTTTCTAAGTGTTGCAATATCTCATGAAGGAAATACTGGACAATCAAATTAATGACTGCCCAGGCTTCAGGATGTCTTTTTACACTATATAAAGGTGTAAATTTACATTGGAAACGTTTGGTTTAGCTGTTATAAAAGTTTGGTTTTTTAGTGCTGAAAATGCATTTTCAGCTTGCACTGTACACATTTGCTATGTGAGGCATTATCTCATAAGGGAAATACTGGACAATCAAATTAATGACTTCCCAGGCTTCAGGATGCCTTTTTACACTCTATAAATGTGGAAATTTACATTGGAAACGTTTGGTTTAGCTGTTAATGAAGTTTCGTTTTTTTAGTGCTGAAAATTCATTGTCTGCTGGCGCTGTACACTTTTTCTAAGTGTTGCAATATCTCATGAAGGAAATACTGGACAATCAAATTAATGACTTTCCAGGCTTCAGGATGCCTTTCTACACTATATAAAGGTGGAAATTTACATTGGAAACGTTTGGTTTAGCTGTTATAAAAGTTTGGTTTTTTAGTGCTGAAAATGCATTTTCAGCTCGCGCTGTACACATTTGCTATGAGAGGCATTATCTCATAAGGGAAATATTGGACAATCAAATTAATGACTGCCCAGGCTTCAGGATGTCTTTTTACACTATATAAGGGTGGAAATTTACATTGGAAACGTTTAGTTTAGCTGTTAATGAAGTTTCGTTTTTTTAGTGCTGAAAATTCATTGTCTGCTGGCGCTGTACACTTTTTCTAAGTGTTGCAATATCTCATGAAGGAAATACTGGACAATCAAATTAATGACTTTCCAGGCTTCAGGATGCCTTCTACACTATATAAAGGTGGAAATGTACATTGGAAACGTTTGGTTTAGCTGTTATAAAAGTTTGGTTTTTTAGTGCTGTAAATGCATTTTCAGCTCGCGCTGTACACATTTGCTATGAGAGGCATTATCTCAGAAGGGAAATATTGGACAATCAAATTAATGACTGCCCAGGCTTCAGGATGTCTTTTTACACTATATAAAGGTGGAAATTTACATTGGAAACGTTTGGTTTAGCTGTTATAAAAGTTTGGTTTTTTTAGTGCTGAAAATGCATTTTCAGCTCGCACTGTACACATTTGCTGTGTGAGGCATTATCTCATAAGGGAAATACTGGACAATCAAATTAATGACTGCCCAGGCTTCAGGATGTCTTTTTACACTATATAAAGGTGGAAATTTACATTGGAAACGTTTGGTTTAGCTGTTATAAAAGTTTGTTTTTTTAGTGCTGAAAATGCATTTTCAGCTCGCACTGTACACATTTGCTATGTGAGGCATTATCTCATAAGGGAAATACTGGACAATCAAATTAATGACTTCCCAGGCTTCAGGATGCCTTTTTACACTCTATAAATGTGGAAATTTACATTGGAAACGTTTGGTTTAGCTGTTAATGAAGTTTCGTTTTTTTAGTGCTGAAAATTCATTGTCTGCTGGCGCTGTACACTTTTTCTAAGTGTTGCAATATCTCATGAAGGAAATACTGGACAATCAAATTAATGACTTTCCAGGCTTCAGGATGCCTTTCTACACTATATAAAGGTGGAAATTTACATTGGAAACGTTTGGTTTAGCTGTTATAAAAGTTTGGTTTTTTAGTGCTGTAAATGCATTTTCAGCTCGCGCTGTACACATTTGCTATGAGAGGCATTATCTCATAAGGGAAATATTGGACAATCAAATTAATGACTGCCCAGGCTTCAGGATGTCTTTTTACACTATATAAGGGTGGAAATTTACATTGGAAACGTTTAGTTTAGCTGTTAATGAAGTTTCGTTTTTTTAGTGCTGAAAATTCATTGTCTGCTGGCGCTGTACACTTTTTCTAAGTGTTGCAATATCTCATGAAGGAAATACTGGACAATCAAATTAATGACTTTCCAGGCTTCAGGATGCCTTTCTACACTATATAAAGGTGGAAATGTACATTGGAAACGTTTGGTTTAGCTGTTATAAAAGTTTGGTTTTTTAGTGCTGTAAATGCATTTTCAGCTCGCGCTGTACACATTTGCTATGAGAGGCATTATCTCAGAAGGGAAATATTGGACAATCAAATTAATGACTGCCCAGGCTTCAGGATGTCTTTTTACACTATATAAAGGTGGAAATTTACATTGGAAACGTTTGGTTTAGCTGTTATAAAAGTTTGGTTTTTTTAGTGCTGAAAATGCATTTTCAGCTCGCACTGTACACATTTGCTGTGTGAGGCATTATCTCATAAGGGAAATACTGGACAATCAAATTAATGACTGCCCAGGCTTCAGGATGTCTTTTTACACTATATAAAGGTGGAAATTTACATTGGAAACGTTTGGTTTAGCTGTTATAAAAGTTTGGTTTTTTAGTGCTGAAAATGCATTTTCAGCTCGCACTGTACACATTTGCTATGTGAGGCATTATCTCATAAGGGAAATACTGGACAATCAAATTAATGACTTCCCAGGCTTCAGGATGCCTTTTTACACTCTATAAATGTGGAAATTTACATTGGAAACGTTTGGTTTAGCTGTTAATGAAGTTTCGTTTTTTTAGTGCTGAAAATTCATTGTCTGCTGGCGCTGTACACTTTTTCTAAGTGTTGCAATATCTCATGAAGGAAATACTGGACAATCAAATTAATGACTTTCCAGGCTTCAGGATGCCTTTCTACACTATATAAAGGTGGAAATTTACATTGGAAACGTTTGGTTTAGCTGTTATAAAAGTTTGTTTTTTTAGTGCTGTAAATGCATTTTCAGCTCGCGCTGTACACATTTGCTATGAGAGGCATTATCTCATAAGGGAAATATTGGACAATCAAATTAATGACTGCCCAGGCTTCAGGATGTCTTTTTACACTATATAAGGGTGGAAATTTACATTGGAAACGTTTAGTTTAGCTGTTAATGAAGTTTCGTTTTTTTAGTGCTGAAAATTCATTGTCTGCTGGCGCTGTACACTTTTTCTAAGTGTTGCAATATCTCATGAAGGAAATGCTGGACAATCAAATTAATGACTTTCCAGGCTTCAGGATGCCTTTCTACACTATATAAAGGTGGAAATGTACATTGGAAACGTTTGGTTTAGCTGTTATAAAAGTTTGGTTTTTTAGTGCTGTAAATGCATTTTCAGCTCGCGCTGTACACATTTGCTATGAGAGGCATTATCTCAGAAGGGAAATATTGGACAATCAAATTAATGACTGCCCAGGCTTCAGGATGTCTTTTTACACTATATAAAGGTGGAAATTTACATTGGAAACGTTTGGTTTAGCTGTTATAAAAGTTTGGTTTTTTTAGTGCTGAAAATGCATTTTCAGCTCGCACTGTACACATTTGCTGTGTGAGGCATTATCTCATAAGGGAAATACTGGACAATCAAATTAATGACTGCCCAGGCTTCAGGATGTCTTTTTACACTATATAAAGGTGGAAATTTACATTGGAAACGTTTGGTTTAGCTGTTATAAAAGTTTGGTTTTTTAGTGCTGAAAATGCATTTTCAGCTCGCACTGTACACATTTGCTATGTGAGGCATTATCTCATAAGGGAAATACTGGACAATCAAATTAATGACTTCCCAGGCTTCAGGATGCCTTTTTACACTCTATAAATGTGGAAATTTACATTGGAAACGTTTGGTTTAGCTGTTAATGAAGTTTCGTTTTTTTAGTGCTGAAAATTCATTGTCTGCTGGCGCTGTACACTTTTTCTAAGTGTTGCAATATCTCATGAAGGAAATACTGGATAATCAAATTAATGACTTTCCAGGCTTCAGGATGCCTTTCTACACTATATAAAGGTGGAAATGTACATTGGAAACGTTTGGTTTAGCTGTTATAAAAGTTTGGTTTTTTAGTGCTGTAAATGCATTTTCAGCTCGCGCTGTACACATTTGCTATGAGAGGCATTATCTCATAAAGGAAATATTGGACAATCAAATTAATGACTGCCCAGGCTTCAGGATGTCTTTTTACACTATATAAAGGTGGAAATTTACATTGGAAACGTTTAGTTTAGCTGTTAATGAAGTTTCGTTTTTTTTAGTGCTGAAAATGCATTGTCTGCTGGCGCTGTACACTTTTTCTAAGTGTTGCAATATCTCATGAAGGAAATACTGGACAATCAAATTAATGACTTTCCAGGCTTCAGGATGCCTTTCTACACTATATAAAGGTGGAAATTTACATTGGAAACGTTTGGTTTAGCTGTTATAAAAGTTTGGTTTTTTAGTGCTGTAAATGCATTTTCAGCTCGCGCTGTACACATTTGCTATGAGAGGCATTATCTCATAAGGGAAATATTGGACAATCAAATTAATGACTGCCCAGGCTTCAGGATGTCTTTTTACACTATATAAGGGTGGAAATTTACATTGGAAACGTTTAGTTTAGCTGTTAATGAAGTTTCGTTTTTTTAGTGCTGAAAATTCATTGTCTGCTGGCGCTGTACACTTTTTCTAAGTGTTGCAATATCTCATGAAGGAAATACTGGACAATCAAATTAATGACTTTCCAGGCTTCAGGATGCCTTTCTACACTATATAAAGGTGGAAATGTACATTGGAAACGTTTGGTTTAGCTGTTATAAAAGTTTGGTTTTTTAGTGCTGTAAATGCATTTTCAGCTCGCGCTGTACACATTTGCTATGAGAGGCATTATCTCATAAGGGAAATATTGGACAATCAAATTAATGACTGCCCAGGCTTCAGGATGTCTTTTTACACTATATAAAGGTGGAAATTTACATTGGAAACGTTTGGTTTAGCTGTTATAAAAGTTTGGTTTTTTTAGTGCTGAAAATGCATTTTCAGCTCGCACTGTCCACATTTGCTATGTGAGGCATTATCTCATAAGGGAAATACTGGACAATCAAATTAATGACTGCCCAGGCTTCAGGATGTCTTTTTACACTATATAAAGGTGGAAATTTACATTGGAAACGTTTGGTTTAGCTGTTAAAAAAGTTTGTTTTTTTAGTGCTGAAAATGCATTTTCAGCTCGCACTGTACACATTTGCTATGTGAGGCATTATCTCATAAGGGAAATACTGGACAATCAAATTAATGACTTCCCAGGCTTCAGGATGCCTTTTTACACTCTACAAATGTGGAAATTTACATTGGAAACGTTTGGTTTAGCTGTTAATGAAGTTTCGTTTTTTTAGTGCTGAAAATTCATTGTCTGCTGGCGCTGTACACTTTTTCTAAGTGTTGCAATATCTCATGAAGGAAATACTGGACAATCAAATTAATGACTTTCCAGGCTTCAGGATGCCTTTCTACACTATATAAAGGTGGAAATTTACATTTGAAACGTTTGGTTTAGCTGTTATAAAAGTTTGGTTTTTTAGTGCTGTAAATGCATTTTCAGCTCGCGCTGTACACATTTGCTATGAGAGGCATTATCTCATAAGGGAAATATTGGACAATCAAATTAATGACTGCCCAGGCTTCAGGATGTCTTTTTACACTATATAAAGGTGGAAATATACATTGGAAACGTTTAGTTTAGCTGTTAATGAAGTTTCGTTTTTTTAGTGCTGAAAATTCATTGTCTGCTGGCGCTGTACACTTTTTCTAAGTGTTGCAATATCTCATGAAGGAAATACTGGACAATCAAATTAATGACTTTCCAGGCTTCAGGATGCCTTTCTACACTATATAAAGGTGGAAATTTACATTTGAAACGTTTGGTTTAGCTGTTATAAAAGTTTGTTTTTTTAGTGCTGTAAATGCATTTTCAGCTCGCGCTGTACACATTTGCTATGAGAGGCATTATCTCATAAGGGAAATATTGGACAATCAAATTAATGACTGCCCAGGCTTCAGGATGTCTTTTTACACTATATAAAGGTGGAAATTTACATTGGAAACGTTTGGTTTAGCTGTTATAAAAGTTTGGTTTTTTAGTGCTGTAAATGCATTTTCAGCTCGCGCTGTACACATTTGCTATGTGAGGCATTATCTCATAAGGGAAATACTGGACAATCAAATTAATGACTGCCCAGGCTTCAGGATGTCTTTTTACACTATATAAAGGTGGAAATTTACATTGGAAACGTTTGGTTTAGCTGTTATAAAAGTTTGGTTTTTTAGTGCTGAAAATGCATTTTCAGCTCGCACTGTACACATTTGCTATGTGAGGCATTATCTCATAAGGGAAATACTGGACAATCAAATTAATGACTTCCCAGGCTTCAGGATGCCTTTTTACACTCTATAAATGTGGAAATTTACATTGGAAACGTTTGGTTTAGCTGTTAATGAAGTTTCGTTTTTTTAGTGCTGAAAATTCATTGTCTGCTGGCGCTGTACACTTTTTCTAAGTGTTGCAATATCTCATGAAGGAAATACTGGACAATCAAATTAATGACTTTCCAGGCTTCAGGATGCCTTTCTACACTATATAAAGGTGGAAATGTACATTGGAAACGTTTGGTTTAGCTGTTATAAAAGTTTGTTTTTTTAGTGCTGTAAATGCATTTTCAGCTCGCGCTGTACACATTTGCTATGAGAGGCATTATCTCAGAAGGGAAATATTGGACAATCAAATTAATGACTGCCCAGGCTTCAGGATGTCTTTTTACACTATATAAAGGTGGAAATTTACATTGGAAACGTTTGGTTTAGCTGTTATAAAAGTTTGGTTTTTTTAGTGCTGAAAATGCATTTTCAGCTCGCACTGTACACATTTGCTGTGTGAGGCATTATCTCATAAGGGAAATACTGGACAATCAAATTAATGACTGCCCAGGCTTCAGGATGTCTTTTTACACTATATAAAGGTGGAAATTTACATTGGAAACGTTTGGTTTAGCTGTTATAAAAGTTTGGTTTTTTAGTGCTGAAAATGCATTTTCAGCTCGCACTGTACACATTTGCTATGTGAGGCATTATCTCATAAGGGAAATACTGGACAATCAAATTAATGACTTCCCAGGCTTCAGGATGCCTTTTTACACTCTATAAATGTGGAAATTTACATTGGAAACGTTTGGTTTAGCTGTTAATGAAGTTTCGTTTTTTTAGTGCTGAAAATTCATTGTCTGCTGGCGCTGTACACTTTTTCTAAGTGTTGCAATATCTCATGAAGGAAATACTGGACAATCAAATTAATGACTTTCCAGGCTTCAGGATGCCTTTCTACACTATATAAAGGTGGAAATTTACATTGGAAACGTTTGGTTTAGCTGTTATAAAAGTTTGGTTTTTTAGTGCTGTAAATGCATTTTCAGCTCGCGCTGTACACATTTGCTATGAGAGGCATTATCTCATAAGGGAAATATTGGACAATCAAATTAATGACTGCCCAGGCTTCAGGATGTCTTTTTACACTATATAAGGGTGGAAATTTACATTGGAAACGTTTAGTTTAGCTGTTAATGAAGTTTCGTTTTTTTAGTGCTGAAAATTCATTGTCTGCTGGCGCTGTACACTTTTTCTAAGTGTTGCAATATCTCATGAAGGAAATACTGGACAATCAAATTAATGACTTTCCAGGCTTCAGGATGCCTTTCTACACTATATAAAGGTGGAAATGTACATTGGAAACGTTTGGTTTAGCTGTTATAAAAGTTTGGTTTTTTAGTGCTGTAAATGCATTTTCAGCTCGCGCTGTACACATTTGCTATGAGAGGCATTATCTCAGAAGGGAAATATTGGACAATCAAATTAATGACTGCCCAGGCTTCAGGATGTCTTTTTACACTATATAAAGGTGGAAATTTACATTGGAAACGTTTGGTTTAGCTGTTATAAAAGTTTGGTTTTTTTAGTGCTGAAAATGCATTTTCAGCTCGCACTGTACACATTTGCTGTGTGAGGCATTATCTCATAAGGGAAATACTGGACAATCAAATTAATGACTGCCCAGGCTTCAGGATGTCTTTTTACACTATATAAAGGTGGAAATTTACATTGGAAACGTTTGGTTTAGCTGTTATAAAAGTTTGGTTTTTTAGTGCTGAAAATGCATTTTCAGCTCGCACTGTACACATTTGCTATGTGAGGCATTATCTCATAAGGGAAATACTGGACAATCAAATTAATGACTTCCCAGGCTTCAGGATGCCTTTTTACACTCTATAAATGTGGAAATTTACATTGGAAACGTTTGGTTTAGCTGTTAATGAAGTTTCGTTTTTTTAGTGCTGAAAATTCATTGTCTGCTGGCGCTGTACACTTTTTCTAAGTGTTGCAATATCTCATGAAGGAAATACTGGATAATCAAATTAATGACTTTCCAGGCTTCAGGATGCCTTTCTACACTATATAAAGGTGGAAATGTACATTGGAAACGTTTGGTTTAGCTGTTATAAAAGTTTGGTTTTTTAGTGCTGTAAATGCATTTTCAGCTCGCGCTGTACACATTTGCTATGAGAGGCATTATCTCATAAGGGAAATATTAGACAATCAAATTAATGACTGCCCAGGCTTCAGGATGTCTTTTTACACTATATAAGGGTGGAAATTTACATCGGAAACGTTTAGTTTAGCTGTTAATGAAGTTTCGTTTTTTTAGTGCTGAAAATTCATTGTCTGCTGGCGCTGTACACTTTTTCTAAGTGTTGCAATATCTCATGAAGGAAATACTGGACAATCAAATTAATGACTTTCCAGGCTTCAGGATGCCTTTCTACACTATATAAAGGTGGAAATTTACATTGGAAACGTTTGGTTTAGCTGTTATAAAAGTTTGGTTTTTTAGTGCTGTAAATGCATTTTCAGCTCGCGCTGTACACATTTGCTATGAGAGGCATTATCTCATAAAGGAAATATTGGACAATCAAATTAATGACTGCCCAGGCTTCAGGATGTCTTTTTACACTATATAAAGGTGGAAATTTACATTGGAAACGTTTAGTTTAGCTGTTAATGAAGTTTCGTTTTTTTTAGTGCTGAAAATGCATTGTCTGCTGGCGCTGTACACTTTTTCTAAGTGTTGCAATATCTCATGAAGGAAATACTGGACAATCAAATTAATGACTTTCCAGGCTTCAGGATGCCTTTCTACACTATATAAAGGTGGAAATTTACATTGGAAACGTTTGGTTTAGCTGTTATAAAAGTTTGTTTTTTTAGTGCTGTAAATGCATTTTCAGCTCGCGCTGTACACATTTGCTATGAGAGGCATTATCTCATAAGGGAAATATTGGACAATCAAATTAATGACTGCCCAGGCTTCAGGATGTCTTTTTACACTATATAAGGGTGGAAATTTACATTGGAAACGTTTAGTTTAGCTGTTAATGAAGTTTCGTTTTTTTAGTGCTGAAAATTCATTGTCTGCTGGCGCTGTACACTTTTTCTAAGTGTTGCAATATCTCATGAAGGAAATACTGGACAATCAAATTAATGACTTTCCAGGCTTCAGGATGCCTTTCTACACTATATAAAGGTGGAAATGTACATTGGAAACGTTTGGTTTAGCTGTTATAAAAGTTTGGTTTTTTAGTGCTGTAAATGCATTTTCAGCTCGCGCTGTACACATTTGCTATGAGAGGCATTATCTCATAAGGGAAATATTGGACAATCAAATTAATGACTGCCCAGGCTTCAGGATGTCTTTTTACACTATATAAAGGTGGAAATTTACATTGGAAACGTTTGGTTTAGCTGTTATAAAAGTTTGGTTTTTTTAGTGCTGAAAATGCATTTTCAGCTCGCACTGTCCACATTTGCTATGTGAGGCATTATCTCATAAGGGAAATCCTGGACAATCAAATTAATGACTGCCCAGGCTTCAGGATGTCTTTTTACACTATATAAAGGTGGAAATTTACATTGGAAACGTTTGGTTTAGCTGTTAAAAAAGTTTGTTTTTTTAGTGCTGAAAATGCATTTTCAGCTCGCACTGTACACATTTGCTGTGTGAGGCATTATCTCATAAGGGAAATACTGGACAATCAAATTAATGACTGCCCAGGCTTCAGGATGTCTTTTTACACTATATAAAGGTGGAAATTTACATTGGAAACGTTTGGTTTAGCTGTTATAAAAGTTTGGTTTTTTAGTGCTGAAAATGCATTTTCAGCTCGCACTGTACACATTTGCTATGTGAGGCATTATCTCATAAGGGAAATACTGGACAATCAAATTAATGACTTCCCAGGCTTCAGGATGCCTTTTTACACTCTATAAATGTGGAAATTTACATTGGAAACGTTTGGTTTAGCTGTTAATGAAGTTTCGTTTTTTTAGTGCTGAAAATTCATTGTCTGCTGACGCTGTACACTTTTTCTAAGTGTTGCAATATCTCATGAAGGAAATACTGGATAATCAAATTAATGACTTTCCAGGCTTCAGGATGCCTTTCTACACTATATAAAGGTGGAAATGTACATTGGAAACGTTTGGTTTAGCTGTTATAAAAGTTTGGTTTTTTAGTGCTGTAAATGCATTTTCAGCTCGCGCTGTACACATTTGCTATGAGAGGCATTATCTCATAAGGGAAATATTAGACAATCAAATTAATGACTGCCCAGGCTTCAGGATGTCTTTTTACACTATATAAGGGTGGAAATTTACATCGGAAACGTTTAGTTTAGCTGTTAATGAAGTTTCGTTTTTTTAGTGCTGAAAATTCATTGTCTGCTGGCGCTGTACACTTTTTCTAAGTGTTGCAATATCTCATGAAGGAAATACTGGACAATCAAATTAATGACTTTCCAGGCTTCAGGATGCCTTTCTACACTATATAAAGGTGGAAATTTACATTGGAAACGTTTGGTTTAGCTGTTATAAAAGTTTGGTTTTTTAGTGCTGTAAATGCATTTTCAGCTCGCGCTGTACACATTTGCTATGAGAGGCATTATCTCATAAAGGAAATATTGGACAATCAAATTAATGACTGCCCAGGCTTCAGGATGTCTTTTTACACTATATAAAGGTGGAAATTTACATTGGAAACGTTTAGTTTAGCTGTTAATGAAGTTTCGTTTTTTTTAGTGCTGAAAATGCATTGTCTGCTGGCGCTGTACACTTTTTCTAAGTGTTGCAATATCTCATGAAGGAAATACTGGACAATCAAATTAATGACTTTCCAGGCTTCAGGATGCCTTTCTACACTATATAAAGGTGGAAATTTACATTGGAAACGTTTGGTTTAGCTGTTATAAAAGTTTGGTTTTTTAGTGCTGTAAATGCATTTTCAGCTCGCGCTGTACACATTTGCTATGAGAGGCATTATCTCATAAGGGAAATATTGGACAATCAAATTAATGACTGCCCAGGCTTCAGGATGTCTTTTTACACTATATAAAGGTGGAAATTTACATTGGAAACGTTTGGTTTAGCTGTTATAAAAGTTTGGTTTTTTAGTGCTGTAAATGCATTTTCAGCTCGCGCTGTACACATTTGCTATGAGAGGCATTATCTCATAAGGGAAATATTGGACAATCAAATTAATGGCTGCCCGGGCTTCAGGATGTCTTTTTACACTATATAAAGGTGGAAATTTACATTGGAAACGTTTAGTTTAGCTGTTAATGAAGTTTCGTTTTTTTAGTGCTGAAAATTCATTGTCTGCTGGCGCTGTACACTTTTTCTAAGTGTTGCAATATCTCATGAAGGAAATACTGGACAATCAAATCAATGACTTTCCAGGCTTCAGGATGCCTTTCTACACTATATAAAGGTGGAAATGTACATTGGAAACGTTTGGTTTAGCTGTTATAAAAGTTTGGTTTTTTTAGTGCTGAAAATGCATTTTCAGCTCGCACTGTACACATTTGCTATGTGAGGCATTATCTCATAAGGGAAATACTGGACAATCAAATTAATGACTGCCCAGGCTTCAGGATGTCTTTTTACACTATATAAAGGTGGAAATTTACATTGGAAACGTTTGGTTTAGCTGTTATAAAAGTTTGTTTTTTTAGTGCTGAAAATGCATTTTCAGCTCGCACTGTACACATTTGCTATGTGAGGCATTATCTCATAAGGGAAATACTGGACAATCAAATTAATGACTTCCCAGGCTTCAGGATGCCTTTTTACACTCTATAAATGTGGAAATTTACATTGGAAACGTTTGGTTTAGCTGTTAATGAAGTTTCGTTTTTTTAGTGCTGAAAATTCATTGTCTGCTGGCGCTGTACACTTTTTCTAAGTGTTGCAATATCTCATGAAGGAAATACTGGACAATCAAATTAATGACTTTCCAGGCTTCAGGATGCCTTTCTACACTATATAAAGGTGGAAATTTACATTGGAAACGTTTGGTTTAGCTGTTATAAAAGTTTGGTTTTTTAGTGCTGTAAATGCATTTTCAGCTCGCGCTGTACACATTTGCTATGAGAGGCATTATCTCATAAGGGAAATATTGGACAATCAAATTAATGACTGCCCAGGCTTCAGGATGTATTTTTACACTATATAAGGGTGGAAATTTACATTGGAAACGTTTAGTTTAGCTGTTAATGAAGTTTCGTTTTTTTAGTGCTGAAAATTCATTGTCTGCTGGCGCTGTACACTTTTTCTAAGTGTTGCAATATCTCATGAAGGAAATACTGGACAATCAAATTAATGACTTTCCAGGCTTCAGGATGCCTTTCTACACTATATAAAGGTGGAAATGTACATTGGAAACGTTTGGTTTAGCTGTTATAAAAGTTTGGTTTTTTAGTGCTGTAAATGGATTTTCAGCTCGCGCTGTACACATTTGCTATGAGAGGCATTATCTCAGAAGGGAAATATTGGACAATCAAATTAATGACTGCCCAGGCTTCAGGATGTCTTTTTACACTATATAAAGGTGGAAATTTACATTGGAAACGTTTGGTTTAGCTGTTATAAAAGTTTGGTTTTTTTAGTGCTGAAAATGCATTTTCAGCTCGCACTGTACACATTTGCTGTGTGAGGCATTATCTCATAAGGGAAATACTGGACAATCAAATTAATGACTGCCCAGGCTTCAGGATGTCTTTTTACACTATATAAAGGTGGAAATTTACATTGGAAACGTTTGGTTTAGCTGTTATAAAAGTTTGGTTTTTTAGTGCTGAAAATGCATTTTCAGCTCGCACTGTACACATTTGCTATGTGAGGCATTATCTCATAAGGGAAATACTGGACAATCAAATTAATGACTTCCCAGGCTTCAGGATGCCTTTTTACACTCTATAAATGTGGAAATTTACATTGGAAACGTTTGGTTTAGCTGTTAATGAAGTTTCGTTTTTTTAGTGCTGAAAATTCATTGTCTGCTGGCGCTGTACACTTTTTCTAAGTGTTGCAATATCTCATGAAGGAAATACTGGACAATCAAATTAATGACTTTCCAGGCTTCAGGATGCCTTTCTACACTATATAAAGGTGGAAATGTACATTGGAAACGTTTGGTTTAGCTGTTATAAAAGTTTGGTTTTTTAGTGCTGTAAATGCATTTTCAGCTCGCGCTGTACACATTTGCTATGAGAGGCATTATCTCATAAGGGAAATATTAGACAATCAAATTAATGACTGCCCAGGCTTCAGGAAGTCTTTTTACACTATATAAGGGTGGAAATTTACATCGGAAACGTTTAGTTTAGCTGTTAATGAAGTTTCGTTTTTTTAGTGCTGAAAATTCATTGTCTGCTGGCGCTGTACACTTTTTCTAAGTGTTGCAATATCTCATGAAGGAAATACTGGACAATCAAATTAATGACTTTCCAGGCTTCAGGATGCCTTTCTACACTATATAAAGGTGGAAATGTACATTGGAAACGTTTGGTTTAGCTGTTATAAAAGTTTGGTTTTTTAGTGCTGTAAATGCATTTTCAGCTCGCGCTGTACACATTTGCTATGAGAGGCATTATCTCAAAAGGGAAATATTGGACAATCAAATTAATGACTGCCCAGGCTTCAGGATGTCTTTTTACACTATAAAAAGGTGGAAATTTACATTGGAAACGTTTGGTTTAGCTGTTATAAAAGTTTGGTTTTTTAGTGCTGAAAATGCATTTTCAGCTCGCACTGTACACATTTGCTATGTGAGGCATTATCTCATAAGGGAAATACTGGACAATCAAATTAATGACTTCCCAGGCTTCAGGATGCCTTTTTACACTCTATAAATGTGGAAATTTACATTGGAAACGTTTGGTTTAGCTGTTAATGAAGTTTCGTTTTTTTAGTGCTGAAAATTCATTGTCTGCTGGCGCTGTACACTTTTTCTAAGTGTTGCAATATCTCATGAAGGAAATACTGGACAATCAAATTAATGACTTTCCAGGCTTCAGGATGCCTTTCTACACTATATAAAGGTGGAAATTTACATTGGAAACGTTTGGTTTAGCTGTTATAAAAGTTTGGTTTTTTAGTGCTGTAAATGCATTTTCAGCTCGCGCTGTACACATTTGCTATGAGAGGCATTATCTCATAAGGGAAATATTGGACAATCAAATTAATGACTGCCCAGGCTTCAGGATGTCTTTTTACACTATATAAAGGTGGAAATTTACATTGGAAACGTTTAGTTTAGCTGTTAATGAAGTTTCGTTTTTTTTAGTGCTGAAAATTCATTGTCTGCTGGCGCTGTACACTTTTTCTAAGTGTTGCAATATCTCATGAAGGAAATACTGGACAATCAAATTAATGACTTTCCAGGCTTCAGGATGCCTTTCTACACTATATAAAGGTGGAAATTTACATTGGAAACGTTTGGTTTAGCTGTTATAAAAGTTTGGTTTTTTAGTGCTGTAAATGCATTTTCAGCTCGCGCTGTACACATTTGCTATGAGAGGCATTATCTCATAAGGGAAATATTGGACAATCAAATTAATGACTGCCCAGGCTTCAGGATGTCTTTTTACACTATATAAAGGTGGAAATTTACATTGGAAACGTTTGGTTTAGCTGTTATAAAAGTTTGGTTTTTTAGTGCTGTAAATGCATTTTCAGCTCGCGCTGTACACATTTGCTACGAGAGGCATTATCTCATAAGGGAAATATTGGACAATCAAATTAATGGCTGCCCAGGCTTCAGGATGTCTTTTTACTCTATATAAAGTTGGAAATTTACATTGGAAACGTTTAGTTTAGCTGTTAATGAAGTTTCGTTTTTTTAGTGCTGAAAATTCATTGTCTGCTGGCGCTGTACACTTTTTCTAAGTGTTGCAATATCTCATGAAGGAAATACTGGACAATCAAATCAATGACTTTCCAGGCTTCAGGATGCCTTTCTACACTATATAAAGGTGGAAATGTACATTGGAAACGTTTGATTTAGCTGTTATAAAAGTTTGTTTTTTTAGTGCTGAAAATGCATTTTCAGCTCGCGCTGTACACATTTGCTATGAGAGGCATTGTCTCATAAGGGAAATATTGGACAATCAAATTAATGACTGCCTAGGCTTCAGGATGTCTTTTTACACTATATAAAGGTGGAAATTTACATTGGAAACGTTTGGTTTAGCTGTTATAAAAGTTTGTTTTTTTTAGTGCTGAAAATGCATTTTCAGCTCGCACTGTACACATTTGCTATGTGAGGCATTATCTCATAAGGGAAATACTGGACAATCAAATTAATGACTGCCCAGGCTTCAGGATGTCTTTTTACACTATATAAAGGTGGAAATTTACATTGGAAACGTTTGGTTTAGCTGTTATAAAAGTTTGTTTTTTTAGTGCTGAAAATGCATTTTCAGCTCGCACTGTACACATTTGCTATGTGAGGCATTATCTCATAAGGGAAATACTGGACAATCAAATTAATGACTTCCCAGGCTTCAGGATGCCTTTTTACACTCTATAAATGTGGAAATTTACATTGGAAACGTTTGGTTTAGCTGTTAATGAAGTTTCGTTTTTTTAGTGCTGAAAATTCATTGTCTGCTGGCGCTGTACACTTTTTCTAAGTGTTGCAATATCTCATGAAGGAAATACTGGACAATCAAATTAATGACTTTCCAGGCTTCAGGATGCCTTTCTACACTATATAAAGGTGGAAATTTACATTGGAAACGTTTGGTTTAGCTGTTATAAAAGTTTGGTTTTTTAGTGCTGTAAATGCATTTTCAGCTCGCGCTGTACACATTTGCTATGAGAGGCATTATCTCATAAGGGAAATATTGGCCAATCAAATTAATGACTGCCCAGGCTTCAGGATGTATTTTTACACTATATAAGGGTGGAAATTTACATTGGAAACGTTTAGTTTAGCTGTTAATGAAGTTTCGTTTTTTTAGTGCTGAAAATTCATTGTCTGCTGGCGCTGTACACTTTTTCTAAGTGTTGCAATATCTCATGAAGGAAATACTGGACAATCAAATTAATGACTTTCCAGGCTTCAGGATGCCTTTCTACACTATATAAAGGTGGAAATGTACATTGGAAACGTTTGGTTTAGCTGTTATAAAAGTTTGGTTTTTTAGTGCTGTAAATGCATTTTCATCTCGCGCTGTACACATTTGCTATGAGAGGCATTATCTCAGAAGGGAAATATTGGACAATCAAATTAATGACTGCCCAGGCTTCAGGATGTCTTTTTACACTATATAAAGGTGGAAATTTACATTGGAAACGTTTGGTTTAGCTGTTATAAAAGTTTGGTTTTTTTAGTGCTGAAAATGCATTTTCAGCTCGCACTGTACACATTTGCTGTGTGAGGCATTATCTCATAAGGGAAATACTGGACAATAAAATTAATGACTGCCCAGGCTTCAGGATGTCTTTTTACACTACATAAAGGTGGAAATTTACATTGGAAAGGTTTGGTTTAGCTGTTATAAAAGTTTGGTTTTTTAGTGCTGAAAATGCATTTTCAGCTCGCACTGTACACATTTGCTATGTGAGGCATTATCTCATAAGGGAAATACTGGACAATCAAATTAATGACTTCCCAGGCTTCAGGATGCCTTTTTACACTCTATAAATGTGGAAATTTACATTGGAAACGTTTGGTTTAGCTGTTAATGAAGTTTCGTTTTTTTAGTGCTGAAAATTCATTGTCTGCTGGCGCTGTACACTTTTTCTAAGTGTTGCAATATCTCATGAAGGAAATACTGGACAATCAAATTAATGACTTTCCAGGCTTCAGGATGCCTTTCTACACTATATAAAGGTGGAAATTTACATTGGAAACGTTTGGTTTAGCTGTTATAAAAGTTTGGTTTTTTAGTGCTGTAAATGCATTTTCAGCTCGCGCTGTACACATTTGCTATGAGAAGCATTATCTCATAAGGGAAATATTGGACAATCAAATTAATGACTGCCCAGGCTTCAGGATGTCTTTTTACACTATATAAAGGTGGAAATTTACATTGGAAACGTTTAGTTTAGCTGTTAATGAAGTTTCGTTTTTTTAGTGCTGAAAATTCATTGTCTGCTGGCGCTGTACACTTTTTCTAAGTGTTGCAATATCTCATGAAGGAAATACTGGACAATCAAATTAATGACTTTCCAGGCTTCAGGATGCCTTTCTACACTATATAAAGGTGGAAATTTACATTGGAAACGTTTAGTTTAGCTGTTAATGAAGTTTCGTTTTTTTAGTGCTGAAAATTCATTGTCTGCTGGCGCTGTACACTTTTTCTATGTGTTGCAATATCTCATGAAGGAAATACTGGACAATCAAATTAATTACTTTCCAGGCTTCAGGATGCCTTTCTACACTATATAAAGGTGGAAATGTACATTGGAAACGTTTGGTTTAGCTGTTATAAAAGTTTGGTTTTTTAGTGCTGTAAATGCATTTTCAGCTCGCGCTGTACACATTTGCTATGAGAGGCATTATCTCAGAAGGGAAATATTGGACAATCAAATTAATGACTGCCCAGGCTTCAGGATGTCTTTTTACACTATATAAAGGTGGAAATTTACATTGGAAACGTTTGGTTTAGCTGTTATAAAAGTTTGGTTTTTTTAGTGCTGAAAATGCATTTTCAGCTCGCACTGTACACATTTGCTGTGTGAGGCATTATCTCATAAGGGAAATACTGGACAATCAAATTAATGACTGCCCAGGCTTCAGGATGTCTTTTTACACTATATAAAGGTGGAAATTTACATTGGAAACGTTTGGTTTAGCTGTTATAAAAGTTTGGTTTTTTTAGTGCTGAAAATGCATTTTCAGCTCGCACTGTCCACATTTGCTATGTGAGGCATTATCTCATAAGGGAAATACTGGACAATCAAATTAATGACTGCCCAGGCTTCAGGATGTCTTTTTACACTATATAAAGGTGGAAATTTACATTGGAAACGTTTGGTTTAGCTGTTATAAAAGTTTGTTTTTTTAGTGCTGTAAATGCATTTTCAGCTCGCGCTGTACACATTTGCTATGAGAGGCATTATCTCATAAGGGAAATATTGGACAATCAAATTAATGACTGCCCAGGCTTCAGGATGTCTTTTTACACTATATAAAGGTGGAAATATACATTGGAAACGTTTAGTTTAGCTGTTAATGAAGTTTCGTTTTTTTAGTGCTGAAAATTCATTGTCTGCTGGCGCTGTACACTTTTTCTAAGTGTTGCAATATCTCATGAAGGAAATACTGGACAATCAAATTAATGACTTTCCAGGCTTCAGGATGCCTTTCTACACTATATAAAGGTGGAAATGTACATTGGAAACGTTTGGTTTAGCTGTTATAAAAGTTTGGTTTTTTAGTGCTGTAAATGCATTTTCAGCTCGCGCTGTACACATTTGCTATGAGAGGCATTATCTCATAAGGGAAATATTAGACAATCAAATTAATGACTGCCCAGGCTTCAGGATGTCTTTTTACACTATATAAGGGTGGAAATTTACATTGGAAACGTTTAGTTTAGCTGTTAATGAAGTTTCGTTTTTTTTAGTGCTGAAAATTCATTGTCTGCTGGCGCTGTACACTTTTTCTAAGTGTTGCAATATCTCATGAAGGAAATACTGGACAATCAAATTAATGACTTTCCAGGCTTCAGGATGCCTTTCTACACTATATAAAGGTGGAAATTTACATTGGAAACGTTTGGTTTAGCTGTTATAAAAGTTTGGTTTTTTAGTGCTGTAAATGCATTTTCAGCTCGCGCTGTACACATTTGCTATGAGAGGCATTATCTCATAAGGGAAATATTGGACAATCAAATTAATGACTGCCCAGGCTTCAGGATGTCTTTTTACACTATATAAAGGTGGAAATTTACATTGGAAACGTTTGGTTTAGCTGTTATAAAAGTTTGGTTTTTTAGTGCTGTAAATGCATTTTCAGCTCGCGCTGTACACATTTGCTACGAGAGGCATTATCTCATAAGGGAAATATTGGACAATCAAATTAATGGCTGCCCAGGCTTCAGGATGTCTTTTTACTCTATATAAAGGTGGAAATTTACATTGGAAACGTTTAGTTTAGCTGTTAATGAAGTTTCGTTTTTTTAGTGCTGAAAATTCATTGTCTGCTGGCGCTGTACACTTTTTCTAAGTGTTGCAATATCTCATGAAGGAAATACTGGACAATCAAATCAATGACTTTCCAGGCTTCAGGATGCCTTTCTACACTATATAAAGGTGGAAATGTACATTGGAAACGTTTGGTTTAGCTGTTATAAAAGTTTGTTTTTTTAGTGCTGAAAATGCATTTTCAGCTCGCGCTGTACACATTTGCTATGAGAGGCATTGTCTCATAAGGGAAATATTGGACAATCAAATTAATGACTGCCTAGGCTTCAGGATGTCTTTTTACACTATATAAAGGTGGAAATTTACATTGGAAACGTTTGGTTTAGCTGTTATAAAAGTTTGTTTTTTTTAGTGCTGAAAATGCATTTTCAGCTCGCACTGTACACATTTGCTATGTGAGGCATTATCTCATAAGGGAAATACTGGACAATCAAATTAATGACTGCCCAGGCTTCAGGATGTCTTTTTACACTATATAAAGGTGGAAATTTACATTGGAAACGTTTGGTTTAGCTGTTATAAAAGTTTGTTTTTTTAGTGCTGAAAATGCATTTTCAGCTCGCACTGTACACATTTGCTATGTGAGGCATTATCTCATAAGGGAAATACTGGACAATCAAATTAATGACTTCCCAGGCTTCAGGATGCCTTTTTACACTCTATAAATGTGGAAATTTACATTGGAAACGTTTGGTTTAGCTGTTAATGAAGTTTCGTTTTTTTAGTGCTGAAAATTCATTGTCTGCTGGCGCTGTACACTTTTTCTAAGTGTTGCAATATCTCATGAAGGAAATACTGGACAATCAAATTAATGACTTTCCAGGCTTCAGGATGCCTTTCTACACTATATAAAGGTGGAAATTTACATTGGAAACGTTTGGTTTAGCTGTTATAAAAGTTTGGTTTTTTAGTGCTGTAAATGCATTTTCAGCTCGCGCTGTACACATTTGCTATGAGAGGCATTATCTCATAAGGGAAATATTGGACAATCAAATTAATGACTGCCCAGGCTTCAGGATGTATTTTTACACTATATAAGGGTGGAAATTTACATTGGAAACGTTTAGTTTAGCTGTTAATGAAGTTTCGTTTTTTTAGTGCTGAAAATTCATTGTCTGCTGGCGCTGTACACTTTTTCTAAGTGTTGCAATATCTCATGAAGGAAATACTGGACAATCAAATTAATGACTTTCCAGGCTTCAGGATGCCTTTCTACACTATATAAAGGTGGAAATGTACATTGGAAACGTTTGGTTTAGCTGTTATAAAAGTTTGTTTTTTTAGTGCTGTAAATGCATTTTCATCTCGCGCTGTACACATTTGCTATGAGAGGCATTATCTCAGAAGGGAAATATTGGACAATCAAATTAATGACTGCCCAGGCTTCAGGATGTCTTTTTACACTATATAAAGGTGGAAATTTACATTGGAAACGTTTGGTTTAGCTGTTATAAAAGTTTGGTTTTTTTAGTGCTGAAAATGCATTTTCAGCTCGCACTGTACACATTTGCTGTGTGAGGCATTATCTCATAAGGGAAATACTGGACAATCAAATTAATGACTGCCCAGGCTTCAGGATGTCTTTTTACACTATATAAAGGTGGAAATTTACATTGGAAACGTTTGGTTTAGCTGTTATAAAAGTTTGGTTTTTTAGTGCTGAAAATGCATTTTCAGCTCGCACTGTACACATTTGCTATGTGAGGCATTATCTCATAAGGGAAATACTGGACAATCAAATTAATGACTTCCCAGGCTTCAGGATGCCTTTTTACACTCTATAAATGTGGAAATTTACATTGGAAACGTTTGGTTTAGCTGTTAATGAAGTTTCGTTTTTTTAGTGCTGAAAATTCATTGTCTGCTGGCGCTGTACACTTTTTCTAAGTGTTGCAATATCTCATGAAGGAAATACTGGACAATCAAATTAATGACTTTCCAGGCTTCAGGATGCCTTTCTACACTATATAAAGGTGGAAATTTACATTGGAAACGTTTGGTTTAGCTGTTATAAAAGTTTGGTTTTTTAGTGCTGTAAATGCATTTTCAGCTCGCGCTGTACACATTTGCTATGAGAAGCATTATCTCATAAGGGAAATATTGGACAATCAAATTAATGACTGCCCAGGCTTCAGGATGTCTTTTTACACTATATAAGGGTGGAAATTTACATTGGAAACGTTTAGTTTAGCTGTTAATGAAGTTTCGTTTTTTTAGTGCTGAAAATTCATTGTCTGCTGGCGCTGTACACTTTTTCTAAGTGTTGCAATATCTCATGAAGGAAATACTGGACAATCAAATTAATGACTTTCCAGGCTTCAGGATGCCTTTCTACACTATATAAAGGTGGAAATTTACATTGGAAACGTTTTGTTTAGCTGTTAATGAAGTTTCGTTTTTTTAGTGCTGAAAATTCATTGTCTGCTGGCGCTGTACACTTTTTCTATGTGTTGCAATATCTCATGAAGGAAATACTGGACAATCAAATTAATTACTTTCCAGGCTTCAGGATGCCTTTCTACACTATATAAAGGTGGAAATGTACATTGGAAACGTTTGGTTTAGCTGTTATAAAAGTTTGGTTTTTTAGTGCTGTAAATGCATTTTCAGCTCGCGCTGTACACATTTGCTATGAGAGGCATTATCTCAGAAGGGAAATATTGGACAATCAAATTAATGACTGCCCAGGCTTCAGGATGTCTTTTTACACTATATAAAGGTGGAAATTTACATTGGAAACGTTTGGTTTAGCTGTTATAAAAGTTTGGTTTTTTTAGTGCTGAAAATGCATTTTCAGCTCGCACTGTACACATTTGCTGTGTGAGGCATTATCTCATAAGGGAAATACTGGACAATCAAATTAATGACTGCCCAGGCTTCAGGATGTCTTTTTACACTATATAAAGGTGGAAATTTACATTGGAAACGTTTGGTTTAGCTGTTATAAAAGTTTGGTTTTTTTAGTGCTGAAAATGCATTTTCAGCTCGCACTGTCCACATTTGCTATGTGAGGCATTATCTCATAAGGGAAATACTGGACAATCAAATTAATGACTGCCCAGGCTTCAGGATGTCTTTTTACACTATATAAAGGTGGAAATTTACATTGGAAACGTTTGGTTTAGCTGTTATAAAAGTTTGTTTTTTTAGTGCTGTAAATGCATTTTCAGCTCGCGCTGTACACATTTGCTATGAGAGGCATTATCTCATAAGGGAAATATTGGACAATCAAATTAATGACTGCCCAGGCTTCAGGATGTCTTTTTACACTATATAAAGGTGGAAATATACATTGGAAACGTTTAGTTTAGCTGTTAATGAAGTTTCGTTTTTTTAGTGCTGAAAATTCATTGTCTGCTGGCGCTGTACACTTTTTCTAAGTGTTGCAATATCTCATGAAGGAAATACTGGACAATCAAATTAATGACTTTCCAGGCTTCAGGATGCCTTTCTACACTATATAAAGGTGGAAATGTACATTGGAAACGTTTGGTTTAGCTGTTATAAAAGTTTGGTTTTTTAGTGCTGTAAATGCATTTTCAGCTCGCGCTGTACACATTTGCTATGAGAGGCATTATCTCATAAGGGAAATATTAGACAATCAAATTAATGACTGCCCAGGCTTCAGGATGTCTTTTTACACTATATAAGGGTGGAAATTTACATCGGAAACGTTTAGTTTAGCTGTTAATGAAGTTTCGTTTTTTTAGTGCTGAAAATTCATTGTCTGCTGGCGCTGTACACTTTTTCTAAGTGTTGCAATATCTCATGAAGGAAATACTGGACAATCAAATTAATGACTTTCCAGGCTTCAGGATGCCTTTCTACACTATATAAAGGTGGAAATGTACATTGGAAACGTTTGGTTTAGCTGTTATAAAAGTTTGGTTTTTTAGTGCTGTGAATGCATTTTCAGCTCGCGCTGTACACATTTGCTATGAGAGGCATTATCTCAAAAGGGAAATATTGGACAATCAAATTAATGACTGCCCAGGCTTCAGGATGTCTTTTTACACTATATAAAGGTGGAAATTTACATTGGAAACGTTTGGTTTAGCTGTTATAAAAGTTTGGTTTTTTAGTGCTGAAAATGCATTTTCAGCTCGCACTGTACACATTTGCTATGTGAGGCATTATCTCATAAGGGAAATACTGGACAATCAAATTAATGACTTCCCAGGCTTCAGGATGCCTTTTTACACTCTATAAATGTGGAAATTTACATTGGAAACGTTTGGTTTAGCTGTTAATGAAGTTTCGTTTTTTTAGTGCTGAAAATTCATTGTCTGCTGGCGCTGTACACTTTTTCTAAGTGTTGCAATATCTCATGAAGGAAATACTGGACAATCAAATTAATGACTTTCCAGGCTTCAGGATGCCTTTCTACACTATATAAAGGTGGAAATTTACATTGGAAACGTTTGGTTTAGCTGTTATAAAAGTTTGGTTTTTTAGTGCTGTAAATGCATTTTCAGCTCGCGCTGTACACATTTGCTATGAGAGGCATTATCTCATAAGGGAAATATTGGACAATCAAATTAATGACTGCCCAGGCTTCAGGATGTCTTTTTACACTATATAAAGGTGGAAATTTACATTGGAAACGTTTAGTTTAGCTGTTAATGAAGTTTCGTTTTTTTTAGTGCTGAAAATTCATTGTCTGCTGGCGCTGTACACTTTTTCTAAGTGTTGCAATATCTCATGAAGGAAATACTGGACAATCAAATTAATGACTTTCCAGGCTTCAGGATGCCTTTCTACACTATATAAAGGTGGAAATTTACATTGGAAACGTTTGGTTTAGCTGTTATAAAAGTTTGGTTTTTTAGTGCTGTAAATGCATTTTCAGCTCGCGCTGTACACATTTGCTATGAGAGGCATTATCTCATAAGGGAAATATTGGACAATCAAATTAATGACTGCCCAGGCTTCAGGATGTCTTTTTACACTATATAAAGGTGGAAATTTACATTGGAAACGTTTGGTTTAGCTGTTATAAAAGTTTGGTTTTTTAGTGCTGTAAATGCATTTTCAGCTCGCGCTGTACACATTTGCTACGAGAGGCATTATCTCATAAGGGAAATATTGGACAATCAAATTAATGGCTGCCCAGGCTTCAGGATGTCTTTTTACTCTATATAAAGTTGGAAATTTACATTGGAAACGTTTAGTTTAGCTGTTAATGAAGTTTCGTTTTTTTAGTGCTGAAAATTCATTGTCTGCTGGCGCTGTACACTTTTTCTAAGTGTTGCAATATCTCATGAAGGAAATACTGGACAATCAAATCAATGACTTTCCAGGCTTCAGGATGCCTTTCTACACTATATAAAGGTGGAAATGTACATTGGAAACGTTTGATTTAGCTGTTATAAAAGTTTGTTTTTTTAGTGCTGAAAATGCATTTTCAGCTCGCGCTGTACACATTTGCTATGAGAGGCATTGTCTCATAAGGGAAATATTGGACAATCAAATTAATGACTGCCTAGGCTTCAGGATGTCTTTTTACACTATATAAAGGTGGAAATTTACATTGGAAACGTTTGGTTTAGCTGTTATAAAAGTTTGTTTTTTTTAGTGCTGAAAATGCATTTTCAGCTCGCACTGTACACATTTGCTATGTGAGGCATTATCTCATAAGGGAAATACTGGACAATCAAATTAATGACTGCCCAGGCTTCAGGATGTCTTTTTACACTATATAAAGGTGGAAATTTACATTGGAAACGTTTGGTTTAGCTGTTATAAAAGTTTGTTTTTTTAGTGCTGAAAATGCATTTTCAGCTCGCACTGTACACATTTGCTATGTGAGGCATTATCTCATAAGGGAAATACTGGACAATCAAATTAATGACTTCCCAGGCTTCAGGATGCCTTTTTACACTCTATAAATGTGGAAATTTACATTGGAAACGTTTGGTTTAGCTGTTAATGAAGTTTCGTTTTTTTAGTGCTGAAAATTCATTGTCTGCTGGCGCTGTACACTTTTTCTAAGTGTTGCAATATCTCATGAAGGAAATACTGGACAATCAAATTAATGACTTTCCAGGCTTCAGGATGCCTTTCTACACTATATAAAGGTGGAAATTTACATTGGAAACGTTTGGTTTAGCTGTTATAAAAGTTTGGTTTTTTAGTGCTGTAAATGCATTTTCAGCTCGCGCTGTACACATTTGCTATGAGAGGCATTATCTCATAAGGGAAATATTGGCCAATCAAATTAATGACTGCCCAGGCTTCAGGATGTATTTTTACACTATATAAGGGTGGAAATTTACATTGGAAACGTTTAGTTTAGCTGTTAATGAAGTTTCGTTTTTTTAGTGCTGAAAATTCATTGTCTGCTGGCGCTGTACACTTTTTCTAAGTGTTGCAATATCTCATGAAGGAAATACTGGACAATCAAATTAATGACTTTCCAGGCTTCAGGATGCCTTTCTACACTATATAAAGGTGGAAATGTACATTGGAAACGTTTGGTTTAGCTGTTATAAAAGTTTGGTTTTTTAGTGCTGTAAATGCATTTTCATCTCGCGCTGTACACATTTGCTATGAGAGGCATTATCTCAGAAGGGAAATATTGGACAATCAAATTAATGACTGCCCAGGCTTCAGGATGTCTTTTTACACTATATAAAGGTGGAAATTTACATTGGAAACGTTTGGTTTAGCTGTTATAAAAGTTTGGTTTTTTTAGTGCTGAAAATGCATTTTCAGCTCGCACTGTACACATTTGCTGTGTGAGGCATTATCTCATAAGGGAAATACTGGACAATAAAATTAATGACTGCCCAGGCTTCAGGATGTCTTTTTACACTACATAAAGGTGGAAATTTACATTGGAAAGGTTTGGTTTAGCTGTTATAAAAGTTTGGTTTTTTAGTGCTGAAAATGCATTTTCAGCTCGCACTGTACACATTTGCTATGTGAGGCATTATCTCATAAGGGAAATACTGGACAATCAAATTAATGACTTCCCAGGCTTCAGGATGCCTTTTTACACTCTATAAATGTGGAAATTTACATTGGAAACGTTTGGTTTAGCTGTTAATGAAGTTTCGTTTTTTTAGTGCTGAAAATTCATTGTCTGCTGGCGCTGTACACTTTTTCTAAGTGTTGCAATATCTCATGAAGGAAATACTGGACAATCAAATTAATGACTTTCCAGGCTTCAGGATGCCTTTCTACACTATATAAAGGTGGAAATTTACATTGGAAACGTTTGGTTTAGCTGTTATAAAAGTTTGGTTTTTTAGTGCTGTAAATGCATTTTCAGCTCGCGCTGTACACATTTGCTATGAGAAGCATTATCTCATAAGGGAAATATTGGACAATCAAATTAATGACTGCCCAGGCTTCAGGATGTCTTTTTACACTATATAAAGGTGGAAATTTACATTGGAAACGTTTAGTTTAGCTGTTAATGAAGTTTCGTTTTTTTAGTGCTGAAAATTCATTGTCTGCTGGCGCTGTACACTTTTTCTAAGTGTTGCAATATCTCATGAAGGAAATACTGGACAATCAAATTAATGACTTTCCAGGCTTCAGGATGCCTTTCTACACTATATAAAGGTGGAAATTTACATTGGAAACGTTTAGTTTAGCTGTTAATGAAGTTTCGTTTTTTTAGTGCTGAAAATTCATTGTCTGCTGGCGCTGTACACTTTTTCTATGTGTTGCAATATCTCATGAAGGAAATACTGGACAATCAAATTAATTACTTTCCAGGCTTCAGGATGCCTTTCTACACTATATAAAGGTGGAAATGTACATTGGAAACGTTTGGTTTAGCTGTTATAAAAGTTTGGTTTTTTAGTGCTGTAAATGCATTTTCAGCTCGCGCTGTACACATTTGCTATGAGAGGCATTATCTCAGAAGGGAAATATTGGACAATCAAATTAATGACTGCCCAGGCTTCAGGATGTCTTTTTACACTATATAAAGGTGGAAATTTACATTGGAAACGTTTGGTTTAGCTGTTATAAAAGTTTGGTTTTTTTAGTGCTGAAAATGCATTTTCAGCTCGCACTGTACACATTTGCTGTGTGAGGCATTATCTCATAAGGGAAATACTGGACAATCAAATTAATGACTGCCCAGGCTTCAGGATGTCTTTTTACACTATATAAAGGTGGAAATTTACATTGGAAACGTTTGGTTTAGCTGTTATAAAAGTTTGTTTTTTTAGTGCTGTAAATGCATTTTCAGCTCGCGCTGTACACATTTGCTATGAGAGGCATTATCTCATAAGGGAAATATTGGACAATCAAATTAATGACTGCCCAGGCTTCAGGATGTCTTTTTACACTATATAAAGGTGGAAATATACATTGGAAACGTTTAGTTTAGCTGTTAATGAAGTTTCGTTTTTTTAGTGCTGAAAATTCATTGTCTGCTGGCGCTGTACACTTTTTCTAAGTGTTGCAATATCTCATGAAGGAAATACTGGACAATCAAATTAATGACTTTCCAGGCTTCAGGATGCCTTTCTACACTATATAAAGGTGGAAATGTACATTGGAAACGTTTGGTTTAGCTGTTATAAAAGTTTGGTTTTTTAGTGCTGTAAATGCATTTTCAGCTCGCGCTGTACACATTTGCTATGAGAGGCATTATCTCATAAGGGAAATATTAGACAATCAAATTAATGACTGCCCAGGCTTCAGGATGTCTTTTTACACTATATAAGGGTGGAAATTTACATTGGAAACGTTTAGTTTAGCTGTTAATGAAGTTTCGTTTTTTTTAGTGCTGAAAATTCATTGTCTGCTGGCGCTGTACACTTTTTCTAAGTGTTGCAATATCTCATGAAGGAAATACTGGACAATCAAATTAATGACTTTCCAGGCTTCAGGATGCCTTTCTACACTATATAAAGGTGGAAATTTACATTGGAAACGTTTGGTTTAGCTGTTATAAAAGTTTGGTTTTTTAGTGCTGTAAATGCATTTTCAGCTCGCGCTGTACACATTTGCTATGAGAGGCATTATCTCATAAGGGAAATATTGGACAATCAAATTAATGACTGCCCAGGCTTCAGGATGTCTTTTTACACTATATAAAGGTGGAAATTTACATTGGAAACGTTTGGTTTAGCTGTTATAAAAGTTTGGTTTTTTAGTGCTGTAAATGCATTTTCAGCTCGCGCTGTACACATTTGCTACGAGAGGCATTATCTCATAAGGGAAATATTGGACAATCAAATTAATGGCTGCCCAGGCTTCAGGATGTCTTTTTACTCTATATAAAGGTGGAAATTTACATTGGAAACGTTTAGTTTAGCTGTTAATGAAGTTTCGTTTTTTTAGTGCTGAAAATTCATTGTCTGCTGGCGCTGTACACTTTTTCTAAGTGTTGCAATATCTCATGAAGGAAATACTGGACAATCAAATCAATGACTTTCCAGGCTTCAGGATGCCTTTCTACACTATATAAAGGTGGAAATGTACATTGGAAACGTTTGGTTTAGCTGTTATAAAAGTTTGTTTTTTTAGTGCTGAAAATGCATTTTCAGCTCGCGCTGTACACATTTGCTATGAGAGGCATTGTCTCATAAGGGAAATATTGGACAATCAAATTAATGACTGCCTAGGCTTCAGGATGTCTTTTTACACTATATAAAGGTGGAAATTTACATTGGAAACGTTTGGTTTAGCTGTTATAAAAGTTTGTTTTTTTTAGTGCTGAAAATGCATTTTCAGCTCGCACTGTACACATTTGCTATGTGAGGCATTATCTCATAAGGGAAATACTGGACAATCAAATTAATGACTGCCCAGGCTTCAGGATGTCTTTTTACACTATATAAAGGTGGAAATTTACATTGGAAACGTTTGGTTTAGCTGTTATAAAAGTTTGTTTTTTTAGTGCTGAAAATGCATTTTCAGCTCGCACTGTACACATTTGCTATGTGAGGCATTATCTCATAAGGGAAATACTGGACAATCAAATTAATGACTTCCCAGGCTTCAGGATGCCTTTTTACACTCTATAAATGTGGAAATTTACATTGGAAACGTTTGGTTTAGCTGTTAATGAAGTTTCGTTTTTTTAGTGCTGAAAATTCATTGTCTGCTGGCGCTGTACACTTTTTCTAAGTGTTGCAATATCTCATGAAGGAAATACTGGACAATCAAATTAATGACTTTCCAGGCTTCAGGATGCCTTTCTACACTATATAAAGGTGGAAATTTACATTGGAAACGTTTGGTTTAGCTGTTATAAAAGTTTGGTTTTTTAGTGCTGTAAATGCATTTTCAGCTCGCGCTGTACACATTTGCTATGAGAGGCATTATCTCATAAGGGAAATATTGGACAATCAAATTAATGACTGCCCAGGCTTCAGGATGTATTTTTACACTATATAAGGGTGGAAATTTACATTGGAAACGTTTAGTTTAGCTGTTAATGAAGTTTCGTTTTTTTAGTGCTGAAAATTCATTGTCTGCTGGCGCTGTACACTTTTTCTAAGTGTTGCAATATCTCATGAAGGAAATACTGGACAATCAAATTAATGACTTTCCAGGCTTCAGGATGCCTTTCTACACTATATAAAGGTGGAAATGTACATTGGAAACGTTTGGTTTAGCTGTTATAAAAGTTTGGTTTTTTAGTGCTGTAAATGCATTTTCATCTCGCGCTGTACACATTTGCTATGAGAGGCATTATCTCAGAAGGGAAATATTGGACAATCAAATTAATGACTGCCCAGGCTTCAGGATGTCTTTTTACACTATATAAAGGTGGAAATTTACATTGGAAACGTTTGGTTTAGCTGTTATAAAAGTTTGGTTTTTTTAGTGCTGAAAATGCATTTTCAGCTCGCACTGTACACATTTGCTGTGTGAGGCATTATCTCATAAGGGAAATACTGGACAATCAAATTAATGACTGCCCAGGCTTCAGGATGTCTTTTTACACTATATAAAGGTGGAAATTTACATTGGAAACGTTTGGTTTAGCTGTTATAAAAGTTTGGTTTTTTAGTGCTGAAAATGCATTTTCAGCTCGCACTGTACACATTTGCTATGTGAGGCATTATCTCATAAGGGAAATACTGGACAATCAAATTAATGACTTCCCAGGCTTCAGGATGCCTTTTTACACTCTATAAATGTGGAAATTTACATTGGAAACGTTTGGTTTAGCTGTTAATGAAGTTTCGTTTTTTTAGTGCTGAAAATTCATTGTCTGCTGGCGCTGTACACTTTTTCTAAGTGTTGCAATATCTCATGAAGGAAATACTGGACAATCAAATTAATGACTTTCCAGGCTTCAGGATGCCTTTCTACACTATATAAAGGTGGAAATTTACATTGGAAACGTTTGGTTTAGCTGTTATAAAAGTTTGGTTTTTTAGTGCTGTAAATGCATTTTCAGCTCGCGCTGTACACATTTGCTATGAGAAGCATTATCTCATAAGGGAAATATTGGACAATCAAATTAATGACTGCCCAGGCTTCAGGATGTCTTTTTACACTATATAAGGGTGGAAATTTACATTGGAAACGTTTAGTTTAGCTGTTAATGAAGTTTCGTTTTTTTAGTGCTGAAAATTCATTGTCTGCTGGCGCTGTACACTTTTTCTAAGTGTTGCAATATCTCATGAAGGAAATACTGGACAATCAAATTAATGACTTTCCAGGCTTCAGGATGCCTTTCTACACTATATAAAGGTGGAAATTTACATTGGAAACGTTTTGTTTAGCTGTTAATGAAGTTTCGTTTTTTTAGTGCTGAAAATTCATTGTCTGCTGGCGCTGTACACTTTTTCTATGTGTTGCAATATCTCATGAAGGAAATACTGGACAATCAAATTAATTACTTTCCAGGCTTCAGGATGCCTTTCTACACTATATAAAGGTGGAAATGTACATTGGAAATGTTTGGTTTAGCTGTTATAAAAGTTTGGTTTTTTAGTGCTGTAAATGCATTTTCAGCTCGCGCTGTACACATTTGCTATGAGAGGCATTATCTCAGAAGGGAAATATTGGACAATCAAATTAATGACTGCCCAGGCTTCAGGATGTCTTTTTACACTATATAAAGGTGGAAATTTACATTGGAAACGTTTGGTTTAGCTGTTATAAAAGTTTGGTTTTTTTAGTGCTGAAAATGCATTTTCAGCTCGCACTGTACACATTTGCTGTGTGAGGCATTATCTCATAAGGGAAATACTGGACAATCAAATTAATGACTGCCCAGGCTTCAGGATGTCTTTTTACACTATATAAAGGTGGAAATTTACATTGGAAACGTTTGGTTTAGCTGTTATAAAAGTTTGGTTTTTTTAGTGCTGAAAATGCATTTTCAGCTCGCACTGTCCACATTTGCTATGTGAGGCATTATCTCATAAGGGAAATACTGGACAATCAAATTAATGACTGCCCAGGCTTCAGGATGTCTTTTTACACTATATAAAGGTGGAAATTTACATTGGAAACGTTTGGTTTAGCTGTTATAAAAGTTTGTTTTTTTAGTGCTGTAAATGCATTTTCAGCTCGCGCTGTACACATTTGCTATGAGAGGCATTATCTCATAAGGGAAATATTGGACAATCAAATTAATGACTGCCCAGGCTTCAGGATGTCTTTTTACACTATATAAAGGTGGAAATATACATTGGAAACGTTTAGTTTAGCTGTTAATGAAGTTTCGTTTTTTTAGTGCTGAAAATTCATTGTCTGCTGGCGCTGTACACTTTTTCTAAGTGTTGCAATATCTCATGAAGGAAATACTGGACAATCAAATTAATGACTTTCCAGGCTTCAGGATGCCTTTCTACACTATATAAAGGTGGAAATGTACATTGGAAACGTTTGGTTTAGCTGTTATAAAAGTTTGGTTTTTTAGTGCTGTAAATGCATTTTCAGCTCGCGCTGTACACATTTGCTATGAGAGGCATTATCTCATAAGGGAAATATTAGACAATCAAATTAATGACTGCCCAGGCTTCAGGATGTCTTTTTACACTATATAAGGGTGGAAATTTACATCGGAAACGTTTAGTTTAGCTGTTAATGAAGTTTCGTTTTTTTAGTGCTGAAAATTCATTGTCTGCTGGCGCTGTACACTTTTTCTAAGTGTTGCAATATCTCATGAAGGAAATACTGGACAATCAAATTAATGACTTTCCAGGCTTCAGGATGCCTTTCTACACTATATAAAGGTGGAAATGTACATTGGAAACGTTTGGTTTAGCTGTTATAAAAGTTTGGTTTTTTAGTGCTGTGAATGCATTTTCAGCTCGCGCTGTACACATTTGCTATGAGAGGCATTATCTCAAAAGGGAAATATTGGACAATCAAATTAATGACTGCCCAGGCTTCAGGATGTCTTTTTACACTATATAAAGGTGGAAATTTACATTGGAAACGTTTGGTTTAGCTGTTATAAAAGTTTGGTTTTTTAGTGCTGAAAATGCATTTTCAGCTCGCACTGTACACATTTGCTATGTGAGGCATTATCTCATAAGGGAAATACTGGACAATCAAATTAATGACTTCCCAGGCTTCAGGATGCCTTTTTACACTCTATAAATGTGGAAATTTACATTGGAAACGTTTGGTTTAGCTGTTAATGAAGTTTCGTTTTTTTAGTGCTGAAAATTCATTGTCTGCTGGCGCTGTACACTTTTTCTAAGTGTTGCAATATCTCATGAAGGAAATACTGGACAATCAAATTAATGACTTTCCAGGCTTCAGGATGCCTTTCTACACTATATAAAGGTGGAAATTTACATTGGAAACGTTTGGTTTAGCTGTTATAAAAGTTTGGTTTTTTAGTGCTGTAAATGCATTTTCAGCTCGCGCTGTACACATTTGCTATGAGAGGCATTATCTCATAAGGGAAATATTGGACAATCAAATTAATGACTGCCCAGGCTTCAGGATGTCTTTTTACACTATATAAAGGTGGAAATTTACATTGGAAACGTTTAGTTTAGCTGTTAATGAAGTTTCGTTTTTTTTAGTGCTGAAAATTCATTGTCTGCTGGCGCTGTACACTTTTTCTAAGTGTTGCAATATCTCATGAAGGAAATACTGGACAATCAAATTAATGACTTTCCAGGCTTCAGGATGCCTTTCTACACTATATAAAGGTGGAAATTTACATTGGAAACGTTTGGTTTAGCTGTTATAAAAGTTTGGTTTTTTAGTGCTGTAAATGCATTTTCAGCTCGCGCTGTACACATTTGCTATGAGAGGCATTATCTCATAAGGGAAATATTGGACAATCAAATTAATGACTGCCCAGGCTTCAGGATGTCTTTTTACACTATATAAAGGTGGAAATTTACATTGGAAACGTTTGGTTTAGCTGTTATAAAAGTTTGGTTTTTTAGTGCTGTAAATGCATTTTCAGCTCGCGCTGTACACATTTGCTATGAGAGGCATTATCTCATAAGGGAAATATTGGACAATCAAATTAATGGCTGCCCAGGCTTCAGGATGTCTTTTTACTCTATATAAAGTTGGAAATTTACATTGGAAACGTTTAGTTTAGCTGTTAATGAAGTTTCGTTTTTTTAGTGCTGAAAATTCATTGTCTGCTGGCGCTGTACACTTTTTCTAAGTGTTGCAATATCTCATGAAGGAAATACTGGACAATCAAATCAATGACTTTCCAGGCTTCAGGATGCCTTTCTACACTATATAAAGGTGGAAATGTACATTGGAAACGTTTGGTTTAGCTGTTATAAAAGTTTGTTTTTTTAGTGCTGAAAATGCATTTTCAGCTCGCGCTGTACACATTTGCTATGAGAGGCATTGTCTCATAAGGGAAATATTGGACAATCAAATTAATGACTGCCTAGGCTTCAGGATGTCTTTTTACAATATATAAAGGTGGAAATTTACATTGGAAACGTTTGGTTTAGCTGTTATAAAAGTTTGGTTTTTTTAGTGCTGAAAATGCATTTTCAGCTCGCACTGTACACATTTGCTATGTGAGGCATTATCTCATAAGGGAAATACTGGACAATCAAATTAATGACTGCCCAGGCTTCAGGATGTCTTTTTACACTATATAAAGGTGGAAATTTACATTGGAAACGTTTGGTTTAGCTGTTATAAAAGTTTGTTTTTTTAGTGCTGAAAATGCATTTTCAGCTCGCACTGTACACATTTGCTATGTGAGGCATTATCTCATAAGGGAAATACTGGACAATCAAATTAATGACTTCCCAGGCTTCAGGATGCCTTTTTACACTCTATAAATGTGGAAATTTACATTGGAAACGTTTGGTTTAGCTGTTAATGAAGTTTCGTTTTTTTAGTGCTGAAAATTCATTGTCTGCTGGCGCTGTACACTTTTTCTAAGTGTTGCAATATCTCATGAAGGAAATACTGGACAATCAAATTAATGACTTTCCAGGCTTCAGGATGCCTTTCTACACTATATAAAGGTGGAAATTTACATTGGAAACGTTTGGTTTAGCTGTTATAAAAGTTTGGTTTTTTAGTGCTGTAAATGCATTTTCAGCTCGCGCTGTACACATTTGCTATGAGAGGCATTATCTCATAAGGGAAATATTGGACAATCAAATTAATGACTGCCCAGGCTTCAGGATGTCTTTTTACACTATATAAAGGTGGAAATTTACATTGGAAACGTTTGGTTTAGCTGTTATAAAAGTTTGTTTTTTTTAGTGCTGAAAATGCATTTTCAGCTCGCACTGTACACATTTGCTATGTGAGGCATTATCTCATAAGGGAAATACTGGACAATCAAATTAATGACTGCCCAGGCTTCAGGATGTCTTTTTACACTATCTAAAGGTGGAAATTTACATTGGAAACGTTTGGTTTAGCTGTTATAAAAGTTTGGTTTTTTAGTGCTGAAAATGCATTTTCAGCTCGCACTGTACACATTTGCTATGTGAGGCATTATCTCATAAGGGAAATACTGGACAATCAAATTAATGACTTCCCAGGCTTCAGGATGCCTTTTTACACTCTATAAATGTGGAAATTTACATTGGAAACGTTTGGTTTAGCTGTTAATGAAGTTTCGTTTTTTTAGTGCTGAAAATTCATTGTCTGCTGGCGCTGTACACTTTTTCTAAGTGTTGCAATATCTCATGAAGGAAATACTGGACAATCAAATTAATGACTTTCCAGGCTTCATGATGCCTTTCTACACTATATAAAGGTGGAAATTTACATTGGAAACGTTTGGTTTAGCTGTTATAAAAGTTTGTTTTTTTAGTGCTGTAAATGCATTTTCAGCTCGCGCTGTACACATTTGCTATGAGAGGCATTATCTCATAAGGGAAATATTGGACAATCAAATTAATGACTGCCCAGGCTTCAGGATGTCTTTTTACACTATATAAAGGTGGAAATTTACATTGGAAACGTTTGGTTTAGCTGTTATAAAAGTTTGGTTTTTTAGTGCTGAAAATGCATTTTCAGCTCGCACTGTACACATTTGCTATGTGAGGCATTATCTCATAAGGGAAATACTGGACAATCAAATTAATGACTTCCCAGGCTTCAGGATGCCTTTTTACACTCTATAAATGTGGAAATTTACATTGGAAACGTTTGGTTTAGCTGTTAATGAAGTTTCGTTTTTTTAGTGCTGAAAATTCATTGTCTGCTGGCGCTGTACACTTTTTCTAAGTGTTGCAATTTCTCATGAAGGAAATACTGGACAATCAATTTAATGACTTTCCAGGCTTCAGGATGCCTTTCTACACTATATAAAGGTGGAAATTTACATTGGAAACGTTTGGTTTAGCTGTTATAAAAGTTTGGTTTTTTAGTGCTGTATATGCATTTTCAGCTCGCGCTGTACACATTTGCTATGAGAGGCATTATCTCATAAGGGAAATATTGGACAATCAAATTAATGACTGCCCAGGCTTCAGGATGTCTTTTTACACTATATAAAGGTGGAAATTTACATTGGAAACGTTTAGTTTAGCTGTTAATGAAGTTTCGTTTTTTTAGTGCTGAAAATTCATTGTCTGCTGGCGCTGTACACTTTTTCTAAGTGTTGCAATATCTCATGAAGGAAATACTGGACAATCAAATTAATGACTTTCCAGGCTTCAGGATGCCTTTCTACACTATATAAAGGTGGAAATGTACATTGGAAACGTTTGGTTTCGCTGTTATAAAAGTTTGGTTTTTTAGTGCTGTAAATGCATTTTCAGCTCGCGCTGTACACATTTGCTATGAGAGGCATTATCTCATAAGGGAAATATTGGACAATCAAATGAATGACTGCCCAGGCTTCAGGATGTCTTTTTACACTATATAAAGGTGGAAATTTACATTGGAAACGTTTGGTTTAGCTGTTATAAAAGTTTGGTTTTTTAGTGCTGAAAATGCATTTTCAGCTCGCACTGTACACATTTGCTATGTGAGGCATTATCTCATAAGGGAAATACTGGACAATCAAATTAATGACTTCCCAGGCTTCAGGATGCCTTTTTACACTCTATAAATGTGGAAATTTACATTGGAAACGTTTGGTTTAGCTGTTAATGAAGTTTCGTTTTTTAGTGCTGAAAATTCATTGTCTGCTGGCGCTGTACACTTTTTCTAAGTGTTGCAATATCTCATGAAGGAAATACTGGACAATCAAATTAATGACTTTCCAGGCTTCAGGATGCCTTTTTACACTATATAAAGGTGGAAATTTACATTGGAAACGTTTGGTTTAGCTGTTATAAAAGTTTGTTTTTTTTGTGCTGTAAATGCATTTTCAGCTCGCGCTGTACACATTTGCTATGAGAGGCATTATCTCATAAGGGAAATATTGGACAATCAAATTAATGACTGCCCAGGCTTCAGGATGTCTTTTTACACTATATAAAGGTGGAAATTTACATTGGAAACGTTTGGTTTAGGTGTTATAAAAGTTTGGTTTTTTAGTGCTGAAAATGCATTTTCAGCTCGCACTGTACACATTTGCTATGTGAGGCATTATCTCATAAGGGAAATACTGGACAATCAAATTAATGACTTCCCAGGCTTCAGGATGCCTTTTTACACTCTATAAATGTGGAAATTTACATTGGAAACGTTTGGTTTAGCTGTTAATGAAGTTTCGTTTTTTTATTGCTGAAAATTCATTGTCTGCTGGCGCTGTACACTTTTTCTAAGTTTTGCAATATCTCATGTAGGAAATACTGGACAATCAAATTAATGACTTTCCAGGCTTCAGGATGCCTTTCTACACTTTATAAAGGTGGAAATTTACATTGGAAACGTTTGGTTTAGCTGTTATAAAAGTTTGGTTTTTTAGTGCTGTAAATGCATTTTCAGCTCGCGCTGTACACATTTGCTATGAGAGGCATTATCTCATAAGGGAAATATTGGACAATCAAATTAATGACTGCCCAGGCTTCAGGATGCCTTTCTACACTATATAAAGGTGGAAATTTACATTGGAAACGTTTGGTTTAGCTGTTATAAAAGTTTGTTTTTTTAGTGCTGTAAATGCATTTTCAGCTCGCGCTGTACACATTTGCTATGTGAGGCATTATCTCATAAGGGAAATACTGGACAATCAAATTAATGACTTCCCAGGCTTCAGGATGCCTTTTTACACTCTATAAATGTGGAAATTTACATTGGAAACGTTTGGTTTAGCTGTTAATGAAGTTTTGTTTTTTTAGTGCTGAAAATTCATTGTCTGCTGGCGCTGTACACTTTTTCTAAGTGTTGCAATATCTCATGAAGGAAATACTGGACAATCAAATTAATGACTTTCCAGGCTTCATGATGCCTTTCTACACTATATAAAGGTGGAAATTTACATTGGAAACGTTTGGTTTAGCTGTTATAAAAGTTTGGTTTTTTAGTGCTGTAAATGCATTTTCAGCTCGCGCTGTACACATTTGCTATGAGAGGCATTATCTCATAAGGGAAATATTGGACAATCAAATTAATGACTGCCCAGGCTTCAGGATGTCTTTTTACACTATATAAAGGTGGAAATTTACATTGGAAACGTTTGGTTTAGCTGTTATAAAAGTTTGGTTTTTTAGTGCTGAAAATGCATTTTCAGCTCGCACTGTACACATTTGCTATGTGAGGCATTATCTCATAAGGGAAATACTGGACAATCAAATTAATGACTTCCCAGGCTTCAGGATGCCTTTTTACACTCTATAAATGTGGAAATTTACATTGGAAACGTTTGGTTTAGCTGTTAATGAAGTTTCGTTTTTTTAGTGCTGAAAATTCATTGTCTGCTGGCGCTGTACACTTTTTCTAAGTGTTGCAATTTCTCATGAAGGAAATACTGGACAATCAATTTAATGACTTTCCAGGCTTCAGGATGCCTTTCTACACTATATAAAGGTGGAAATTTACATTGGAAACGTTTGGTTTAGCTGTTATAAAAGTTTGGTTTTTTAGTGCTGTATATGCATTTTCAGCTCGCGCTGTACACATTTGCTATGAGAGGCATTATCTCATAATGGAAATATTGGACAATCAAATTAATGACTGCCCAGGCTTCAGGATGTCTTTTTACACTATATAAAGGTGGAAATTTACATTGGAAACGTTTAGTTTAGCTGTTAATGAAGTTTCGTTTTTTTAGTGCTGAAAATTCATTGTCTGCTGGCGCTGTACACTTTTTCTAAGTGTTGCAATATCTCATGAAGGAAATACTGGACAATCAAATTAATGACTTTCCAGGCTTCAGGATGCCTTTCTACACTATATAAAGGTGGAAATGTACATTGGAAACGTTTGGTTTAGCTGTTATAAAAGTTTGGTTTTTTAGTGCTGGAAATGCATTTTCAGCTCGCGCTGTACACATTTGCTATGAGAGGCATTATCTCATAAGGGAAATATTGGACAATCAAATGAATGACTGCCCAGGCTTCAGGATGTCTTTTTACACTATATAAAGGTGGAAATTTACATTGGAAACGTTTGGTTTAGCTGTTATAAAAGTTTGGTTTTTTAGTGCTGAAAATGCATTTTCAGCTCGCACTGTACACATTTGCTATGTGAGGCATTATCTCATAAGGGAAATACTGGACAATCAAATTAATGACTTCCCAGGCTTCAGGATGCCTTTTTACACTCTATAAATGTGGAATTTTACATTGGAAACGTTTGGTTTAGCTGTTAATGAAGTTTCGTTTTTTAGTGCTGAAAATTCATTGTCTGCTGGCGCTGTACACTTTTTCTAAGTGTTGCAATATCTCATGAAGGAAATACTGGACAATCAAATTAATGACTTTCCAGGCTTCAGGATGCCTTTTTACACTATATAAAGGTGGAAATTTACATTGGAAACGTTTGGTTTAGCTGTAATAAAAGTTTGGTTTTTTAGTCCTGTAAATGCATTTTCAGCTCGCGCTGTACACATTTGCTATGAGAGGCATTATCTCATAAGGGAAATATTGGACAATCAAATTAATGACTGCCCAGGCTTCAGGATGTCTTTTTACACTATATAAAGGTGGAAATTTACATTGGAAACGTTTGGTTTAGCTGTTATAAAAGTATGGTTTTTTAGTGCTGAAAATGCATTTACAGCACGAAAAAAACAAACTTTTATAACAGCTAAACCAAACGTTTCCAATGTAAATTTCCACATTTATATAGTGTAAAAAGGCATCCTGAAGCCTGGGAAGTCATTAATTTGATTGTCCAGTATTTCCCTTATGAGATAATGCCTCACATAGCAAATGTGTACAGCGCGAGCTGAAAATGCATTTACAGCACTAAAAAAACAAACTTTTATAACAGCTAAACTAAACGTTTCCAATGTAAATTTCCACCTTTATATAGTGTAAAAAGACATCCTGAAGCCTGGGCAGTCATTAATTTGATTGTCCAATATTTCCCTTATGAGATAATGCCTCTCATAGAAAATGTGTACAGCGCGAGCTGAAAATGCATTTACAGCACTAAAAAACCAAACTTTTATAACAGCTAAACCAAACGTTTCCAATGTAAATTTCCACCTTTATATAGTGTAAAAAAAACATCCTGAAGCCTGGGCAGTCATTAATTTGATTGTCCAATATTTCCCTTATGAGATAATGCCTCTCATAGCAAATGTGTACAGCGCGAGCTGAAAATGCATTTACAGCACTAAAAAACCAAACTTTTATAACAGCTAAACCAAACGTTTCCAATGTAAATTTCCACCTTTATATAGTGTAGAAAGGCATCCTGAAGCCTGGAAAGTCATTAATTTGATTGTCCAGTATTTCCTACATGAGATATTGCAACACTTAGAAAAAGTGTACAACGCCAGCAGACAATGAATTTGCAGCACTAAAAAAACGAAACTTCATTTACAGCTAAACCAAACGTTTCCAATGTAAATTTCCACATTTATATAGTGTAAAAAGGCATCCTGAAGCCTGGGAAGTCATTAATTTGATTGTCCAGTATTTCCCTTATGAGATAATGCCTCACATAGCAAATGTGTACAGCGCGAGCTGAAAATGCATTTACAGCACTAAAAAAACAAACTTTTATAACAGCTAAACTAAACGTTTCCAATGTAAATTTTCACCTTTATATAGTGTAAAAAGACATCCTGAAGCCTGGGCAGTCATTAATTTGATTGTCCAATATTTCCCTTATGAGATAATGCCTCTCATAGCAAATGTGTACAGCGCGAGCTGAAAATGCATTTACAGCACTAAAAAACCAAACTTTTATAACAGCTAAACCAAACGTTTCCAATGTAAATTTCCACCTTTATATAGTGTAGAAAGGCATCCTGAAGCCTGGAAAGTCATTAATTTGATTGTCCAGTATTTCATTCATGAGATATTGCAACACTTAGAAAAAGTGTACAGCGCCAGCAGACAATGAATTTGCAGCACTAAAAAAACGAAACTTCATTAACAGCTAAACCAAACGTTTCCAATGTAAATTTCCACCTTTATATAGTGTAAAAAGATATCCTGAAGCCTGGGCAGTCATTAATTTGATTGTCCAATATTTTCCTTATGAGATAATGCCTCTCATAGCAAATGTGTACAGCGCGAGCTGAAAATGCATTTACAGCACTAAAAAACCAAACTTTTATAACAGCTAAACCAAACGTTTCCAATGTAAATTTCCACAATTATATAGTGTAAAAAGGTCTCCTGAAGCCTGGGAAGTCATTAATTTGATTGTCCAGCATTTCCATTATGAGATAATGTCTCACATAGCAAATGTGTACAGCGCGAGCTGAAAATGCATTTACAGCACTAAAAAAACAAACTTTTATAACAGCTAAACCAAACGTTTACAATGTAAATTTCCACCTTTATATAGTGTAAAAAGGCATCCTGAAGCCTGGAAAGTCATTAATTTGATTGTCCAGTATTTCCTTCATGAGAAAATGCAACACTTAGAAAAAGACAATGAATTTGCAGCACTAAAAAAACGAAACTTCATTAACAGCTAAACCAAACGTTTCCAATGTAAATTTCCACATTTATATAGTGTAAAAAGGCATCCTGAAGCCTGGGAAGTCATTAATTTGATTGTCCATTATTTCCCTTATGAGATAATGCCTCACATAGCAAATGTGTACAGCGCGAGCTGAAAATGCATTTACAGCACTAAAAAAACAAACTTTTATAACAGCTAAACTAAACGTTTCCAATGTAAATTTCCACCTCTATATAGTGTAAAAAGGTCTCCTGAAGCCTGGTAAGTCATTAATTTGATTGTCCAGTATTTCCCTTATGGGATAATGCCTCACATAGCAAATGTGTACAGCGCGAGCTGAAAATGCATTTACAGCACTAAAAAAACAAACGTTTATAACAGCTAAACCAAACGTTTCCAATGTAAATTTACACCTTTATATAGTGTAAAAAGGCATCCTGAAGCCTGGAAAGTCATTAATTTGATTGTCCAGTATTTCCTTCGTGAGATATTGCAACACTTAGAAAAAGTGTACAGCGACAGCAGACAATGAATTTGCAGCACTAAAAAAACGAAACTTCATTAACAGCTAAACCAAACGTTTCCAATGTAAATTTCCACATTTATATAGTGTAAAAAGGCATCCTGAAGCCTGGGAAGTCATTAATTTGATTGTCCAGTATTTCCTTCATGAGATATTGCAACACTTAGAAAAAGTGTACAGCGCCAGCAGACAATGAATTTGCAGCACTAAAAAAACGAAACTTCATTAACAGCTAAACCAAACGTTTCCAATGTAAATTTCCACATTTATATAGTGTAAAAAGGCATCCTGAAGCCTGGGAAGTCATTAATTTGATTGTCCAGTATTTCCCTTATGAGATAATGCCTCACATAGCAAATGTGTACAGCGCGAGCTGAAAATGCATTTACAGCACTAAAAAAACTAACTTTTATAACAGCTAAACTAAACGTTTCCAATGTAAATTTCCACCTTTATATAGTGTAAAAAAGACATCCTGAAGCCTGGGCAGTCATTAATTTGATTGTCCAATATTTCCCTTATGAGATAATGCCTCACATAGCATTTACAGCACTAAAAAACCAAACTTTTATAACAGCTAAACCAAACGTTTCCAATGTAAATTTCCACCTTTATATAGTGTAGAAAGGCATCCTGAAGCCTGGAAAGTCATTAATTTGATTGTCCAGTATTTCCTTCATGAGATATTGCAACACTTAGAAAAAGTGTACAGCGCCAGCAGACAATGAATTTTCAGCACTAAAAAAACGAAACTTCATTAACAGCTAAACCAAACGTTTCCAATGTAAATTTCCACATTTATATAGTGTAAAAAGGCATCCTGAACCCTGGGAAGTCATTAATTTGATTGTCCAGTATTTCCCTTATGAGATAATGCCTCACATAGCAAATGAGTACAGCGCGAGCTGAAAATGCATTTACAGCACTAAAAAACCAAACTTTTATAACAGCTAAACCAAACGTTTCCAATGAACATTTCCACCTTTATATAGTGTAAAAAGGCATCCTGAAGCCTGGGAAGTCATTAATTTGATTGTCCAGTATTTCCCTTATGAGATAATGCCTCACATAGCAAATGTGTACAGTGCGAGCTGAAAATGCATTTACAGCACGAAAAAAACAAACTTTTATAACAGCTAAACCAAACGTTTCCAATGTAAATTTCCACATTTATATAGTGTAAAAAGGCATCCTGAAGCCTGGGAAGTCATTAATTTGATTGTCCAGTATTTCCCTTATGAGATAATGCCTCACATAGCAAATGTGTACAGCGCGAGCTGAAAATGCATTTACAGCACTAAAAAACCAAACTTTTATAACAGCTAAACCAAACGTGTCCAATGTAAATTTCCACCTTTATATAGTGTAGAAAGGCATCCTGAAGCCTGGAAAGTCATGAATTTGATTGTCCAGTATTTCCTTCATGAGATATTGCAACACTTAGAAAAAGTGTACAGCGCCAGCAGACAATGAATTTGCAGCACTAAAAAAACGAAACTTCATTTCCAGCTAAACCAAACGTTTCCAATGTAAATTTCCACATTTATATAGTGTAAAAAGGCATCCTGAAGCCTGGGAAGTCATTAATTTGATTGTCCAGTATTTCCCTTATGAGATAATGCCTCACATAGCAAATGTGTACAGCGCGAGCTGAAAATGCATTTACAGCACTAAAAAAACAAACTTTTATAACAGCTAAACTAAACGTTTCCAATGTAAATTTTCACCTTTATATAGTGTAAAAAGACATCCTGAAGCCTGGGCAGTCATTAATTTGATTGTCCAATATTTCCCTTATGAGATAATGCCTCTCATAGCAAATGTGTACAGCGCGAGCTGAAAATGCATTTACAGCACTAAAAAACCAAACTTTTAAAACAGCTAAACCAAACGTTTCCAATGTAAATTTCCACCTTTATATAGTGTAGAAAGGCATCCTGAAGCCTGGAAAGTCATTAATTTGATTGTCCAGTATTTCCTTCATGAGATATTGCAACACTTAGAAAAAGTGTACAGCGCCAGCAGACAATGAATTTGCAGCACTAAAAAAACGAAACTTCATTAACAGCTAAACCAAACGTTTCCAATGTAAATTTCCACCTTTATATAGTGTAGAAAGGCATCCTGAAGCCTGGGCAGTCATTAATTTGATTGTCCAATATTTCCCTTATGAGATAATGCCTCTCATAGCAAATGTGTACAGCGTGAGCTGAAAATGCATTTACAGCACAAAAAAAACAAACTTTTATAACAGCTAAACCAAACGTTTCCAATGTAAATTTCCACCTTTATATAGTGTAAAAAGACATCCTGAAGCCTGGGAAGTCATTAATTTGATTGTCCAGTATTTCCCTTATGAGATAATGCCTCACCATAGCAAATGTGTACAGCGCGAGCTGAAAATGCATTTACAGCACTAAAAAACCAAACTTTTATAACAGCTAAACCAAACGTTTCCAATGTAAATTTCCACCTTTATATAGTGTAAAAAGGCATCCTGAAGCCTGGGAAGTCATTAATTTGATTGTCCAGTATTTCCCTTTTGAGATAATGCCTCACATAGCAAATGTGTACAGCGCGAGCTGAAAATGCATTTACAGCACTAAAAAACCAAACTTTTATAACAGCTAAACCAAACGTTTCCAATGTAAATTTCCACCTTTATATAGTGTAAAAAGGCATCCTGAAGCCTGGGAAGTCATTAATTTGATTGTCCAGTATTTCCCTTATGAGATAATGCCTCACATAGCAAATGTGTACAGCGCGAGCTGAGAATGCATTTACAGCACTAAAAAAACAAACTTTTATAACAGCTAAACCAAACGTTTCCAATGTAAATTTCCACCTTTATATAGTGTAGAAAGGCATCCTGAAGCCTGGAAAGTCATTAATTTGATTGTCCAGTATTTCCTTCATGAGATATTGCAACACTTAGAAAAAGTGTACAGCGCCAGCAGACAATGAATTTGCAGCACTAAAAAAACGAAACTTCATTAACAGCTAAACCAAACGTTTCCAATGTAAATTTCCACATTTATATAGTGTAAAAAGGCATCCTGAAGCCTGGGAAGTCATTAATTTGATTGTCCAGTATTTCCTTCATGAGATATTGCAACACTTAGAAAATGTGTACAGCGCCAGCAGACAATGAATTTGCAGCACTAAAAAAACGAAACTTCATTAACAGCTAAACCAAACGTTTCCAATGTAAATTTCCACATTTATATAGTGTAAAAATGCATCCTGAAGCCTGGGAAGTCATTAATTTCTTTGTCCAGTATTTCCTTCATGAGATACAGCAACACTTAGAAAAAGTCTGTGTGACAGCCTGGAGAGACTGCTGACAGGAGGGAATAGACCCCACTGGGGCTGACATGGGCTAGCTACCCATGCTGGCAGTCTCTGACACTGTGTTCAGTTTGTTGGAGACACCCGCCAAGTGCTACAGAAAGTCTACAAAGAATGACACCCCTACAGCCTGCGAGAGCGGGGGCGCAAGATGGCTCAATGACTGACCACACGGTTACAGACCTAGGAACAAACATGACTACGAGCAAGAACACGGTGCATGAGACAATGGCAGCAGGACACTCACTTCAGGTCTGCACCTGTGGCTGGGCAAAAGTAACATCAGTTACAGGGTTGAAGATCCACCAAGGAAAGAAGCGGTGTTTGGGAAAGCCGAGTCAAGGGCCTCGCATTGACCAATACTTCTTACGAAGTAATGCGTCAAATCAGTCGAGTGAAGCACAGCGACGGGAAAAAACCCAAAGTTCGCAGAGCATCAGCCCCCCTGTCACTGAGGAGGGTATAATAAACACAGAATTGCAGGAGGTAGAACCCACTCAGCCACAGAGACCTCCCAAAGAGAACAAGATCAAAGGGCACAGACAGAGTGTGAGGTGGCCCAAAACTATTGAGAAGAGAGAGTGGGAAACCGTCAATAACGACCTGGTGAAAATGTTGGAGCAACAAGTGGGCACTGCAGAGAGAAAGCTGGAACACATCGGTGACATCATCTACCACTATGGAGAGGAGCGCTTTGGAGTGAACAGCTGGAAAACCACCAACAAAATACCACCACCAACCAAACCTAGGAGGCAACAAGAGATAGAGAGACTGATCAGGGAAAGAAGGGACCTGCGGAAACAGTGGAGAAAAGCCTCTGATCCAGAGAGAGAAGGTCTCATGCTGCTCCATGGGGACATCAAGCTCCGGTTGAAAACCTTACGAAGAGCAGAGAACTTGAGGAAACTTCGCAGGAAGAAGGAACACACAAGAACCCTGTTCTATAAAAATCCCTTCAAGTTTGTCAAAGATCTCTTCGCTAAGGACAAAAGCGGGTTCCTGCAAACTTCAAAGAAGGAACTTGAAGAGCACCTGGAAAAGGTCTACCAAGACACGAAAAGGCATGAACAGCTAGCCATCCCACATGATATCCCCCCCATTCGACCACCAGAGGTCAACATCGAGACCGGCCCTCCAAAATGGAAAGAAGTGGAGAACATGGTGGGCGTGCAAGATCAGGATCTGCACCAGGACCAAATGGAGTGTCATATAAGCTCTACAAGAACTCACCAGATGTCCTACGCTATCTTTGGAGGCTAATGAGAATCGTCTGGCAGAAGGGGATAATACCAAAGGCATGGCGAAGGGCTGGAGGTGTACTAATTCCAAAAGAGAAGGACGCAGATATCAGTCAATTTCGGCCAATCAGCCTTCTCAACGTTGAAGGGAAAATCTTTTTCAGCGTCTTGACACACACCACCTACCTGGAGAAAAAACGAGTACATTGACACATCCGTACAAAAGGCTGGAATTTCTGGATTCTCTGGCTGCTTGGAGCACACCAGTATGATCTGGCATCAGATTCAAGCAGCGAAGAAGAACAAAGGGGATCTTCATGTCATCTTTCTCGACCTAGCCAATGCCTTTGGTTCAGTTCCGCATAGCCTTCTCTGGGAGTCCTTCAACTTCTTCCGCGTTCCAACATCCATCACTACCTTGGTAAAATTCTACTTTGAAGACCTGCAGCTGTGCTTCACAACACCCGGCTTCAAAACATCATGGCAGCAAGTAGAAGTAGGCATCATGGCAGGTTGCACGATCTCACCCCTGGCCTTTACAATGGCCATGGAGGTCATCATCAGGGCCTCAAAATGGGTGGCGGGGTGAGCGAACCAGGAACGGGATCCGCCTTCCACCGTCCGAGTATATATGGACGACATGACCACTCTGACCACCACTGCAGCTTGCACCAGGCGGCTACTTGGTAAGCTGCAGGAAAACATCAGCTGGGCCCGGATGAAAATCAAGCCGAACAAGTCACGTAGCATCTCGATAATCAAGGGAGAGCTAAAAGACGTGAAGTTCTGCATTGGTGACGAACCAATACCAACGGTGGCAGAACAACCTGTCAAAAGCCTGGGCAGATGGTATGACTCAAGTCTTAAGGATAAAAACCAGGTGCAGCAGCTAAGACAGGATATCATCAACGACCTGAACAACATCAACAAGACTCCACTACCAGGGAAGCTCAAGCTCTGGTGTCTGCAATTTGGGCTTCTCCCTCTCGTGATGTGGCCACTCACTGTCTACGAGGTCCCACTAACAACTGTGGAGAAGATGGAGCGAGCCATCACAGTATATGTGAAACAGTGGCTTGGTGTCCCACGCTGTCTGAATAACATCAGCCTCTATGGTAAAGGAGTCCTCGAACTGCCCATCACAAGTCTCACTGAAGAATACAAGTGCTCTAAAGTGAGACTACAGATGACGCTGACGGACTCCAGAGACCGGACCATCAGTGAAACGGCACCACCCCTGTCAACTGCACGGAAATGGACACCATCCAGTGCAGTGCAGCATGCCACAGCAGCCCTGAGGCACAGCGATATTGTGGGACACGTCCAGAGGGGAAGAGGAGGCTTTGGCCTTACAGCAAGCAAACCAACTTGGTGTAAGGCCTCAACCGCAGAGAGGAAAAAAATGGTCGTGGAGGAGGTGCGCCGCCAGGAAGAGGCTGAAAGGTCTGCAAAGGCTGTCTCGCTTGCCAAGCAGGGACAGTGGATGAGGTGGGAAGGCCTGGAGAAAAGAAAGCTTGGCTGGAGGGATCTCTGGGAGATGGAAGCTAGCAACATCAGCTTCATCATCAGAGCTACCAATGACGTGCTGCCATCCCCAAAAAACCTCCACCAGTGGTATGGCGAAGATCCAACCTGTGCCCTCTGCCCAACACCAGCAACTCTCAAACACATCCTGACTGGTTGTAAGACCAGCCTCACACAAGGCCGCTATACCTGGAGGCACAACCAGGTCCTCAAGAGCTTGGCAGCAGTGCTTGAAAGCAGGAGAACTACCATCAACTCCTTGCCCTTAAGAGCCACCACTACCATTACAGCACCAAAATTTGTCCGAGAGGGACAGGAAAAGCCCAACCATCCTTTTCTCAAGCCAGAAGTTGGTCAGCTAACCAAGGCTCGGGATTGGAAGATGCTGGTCGATATAGGTCAGCAACTAATCTTCCCAGCAGAGATTGCAACCACCACCCTAAGGCCAGACTTAGTGCTGTGGTCCCATTCATTGAAGACTGTCTACATTGCAGAGCTCACAGTCCCGTGGGAAAATGCAGTTGAAGAGGCCTATGAGCGTAAGAAGTTGCGCTACACTGAACTGGCGGCGGACGCACAACAACGAGGGTGGAAAGCCAAGGTCTATCCCGTCGAAGTTGGATGCAGAGGGTTTCTGGCCTCATCAACCATCAAGCTGCTGAAAGACCTGGGAATCCATGGACAGGCTCTGCGGCACACAGTCAGATCGCTCTCTAAAGCGGCTGAAAGAAGCAGCCAGTGGATCTGGATGAAGAGGAAGGACCCCTACTGGGCTCATAGATCAGCAACATGACCCCCGTCCCCCCTCCCCATCCCACCACTAATCTGCGTCATCCCACTTGAGTACCCAGGGCAGAACCATCCACCACAGTTAATTGGGCATGGGACATAAGCGCGGGCGTGATCAACCGGCCGCTGGCCACCATCGATGAGGGTGTCTAGTGATAAAGGCCGAAACACCCAGTGATTTGATGGAACACTACTGACGATGTGTCCCAAATTGACATCTTTCCCATTCCAACCATGAGACACAACCCCCATGCCACTCTCCATAGCAAGCCTAACCTCATGAGAATACCATCTATCGGCACAATGGACAGTTTACCATCACGTCCATGTTTTTATGATTCTGCTATGTGAGGCATTATCTCATAAGGGAAATACTGGACAATCAAATTAATGACTGTCCAGGCTTCAGGATGTCTTTTTCCACGATATAAAGGTGGAATCTTTCATTGGAAACGTTTGGTTTAGCTGTTATAGAAGTTTGGGTTTTTATTGTGCTGCAAATGCATTTTCAGCTTGCGCTGTGCACATTTGCAAAGTGAGGCAATATCTCATAAGGGAAATACTGGACAATCAAATTAATGACTGTCCAGTCTTCAGTATGTCAGTTTACACTATATAAAGGAAGAAATTTACATTGGAAACGTTGAATTAAGCTGTTATAGAAATGTGGTAGTTTAGTACTGCAAATGCATTTTCAGCTCGCGCTGTACACATTTTCTAAGTGAAGCATTATCTCATGAGGGAAAGACTGGACAATCAAATTAATGACTGTCCAGTCTTCAGTATGTCAGTTTACACTATTGTTAGGTTGAAGATATATTTTATCCCATATTTTACTCTATTAGTATTGCAAAAGAATTGTTCCACAGTGTGACCTATGTTTGACCATATGGATGAGAAGACTTCAAGAGAAGCGGATGCCTGAAGACAGGATCAACGTCTACAACATCAAAGGAGGTGTGCCGAGACACACCTCTGAACCAAAAGGACTGAGACTTTAGTGCCAGAGCACTAAAAGGCATATCTGCCTTTTCAATCAGTAAATGACTGCCATTGATGTCTGTCTTTCCTCTTGTGTCTGAAATGTTTACATGTTCCTGCTGGTGCTCCCCCCTTCGTTCCTTAGTGCAAATACATTGTATTGTTTAGGGACTTCCCAAATAAAATAGAGGGCTCGGCGGAGTGTGCTCCAGAACGAAGTTGGAGATGTAACTGAGCACACCTCCGTTCGTTCTCCTCGCGAGTAAAAGATCAACTCTTGTCTTCCTTTCATTCATTTTGCCTTTGTTCAGTGAATGCTTAGGTGATTGAACCTGACATTATTTTGGTCCTTCGAGCGGGAAGCCAAGATACCTGAGGATTCCAGCGGGTGTGGTGAACTCCAGAAAGACCATGGCCATGGCAGGCTCACTAGAGAGAGCCTAAAAATCCTTTTCCAGGACTGGACCTCACCCCACCAGCTGGGATCTGACGGTTGACGGCGATCCAATGGAGGGAAGACAACAGTGGTGAGATATTTTTTTTTAGGGGGGAAGTGACTGACTGGAGGTCATTGCGCGTTAAGAATAAATAAATAAGTGTTCAGAATAAATAAATGAGCATTAAGAATAAATAAATAAAAATAAAACATAAAAAAGAAAAAAAAGCAAAGAAAGACATGAAGTAGAGATGAAATAAGAAAAGAGAAAGAAAGAAAGATAGAGAAAAGAGAAAGAAATTGTGTATAGATAAGAAATCCTGTGCATACTAGTCGATGGCAGGTCCATGAAGGACAGTGGAGTGAGAAATAAAAAAACCCTGTGAATACTAGTCAATGGCAGGTATATGACGGCGGAGTCCGAGAAATTCCGTGGAGAAAGTAGGACGGCGGAGTCTGTGTGTACACTTAAATTCCGTGTGTGAATGTTTGCGCAAACCGTATGTAAAGTGAGTGAACGGTGTGATTGGGGATTACAAATACCACTTGGTATTTTATCCGATGTAATACAGTAGGGTTGTACACAGCAGACTGGTGTGGATGCAAAGGCAATAATTCTCCACCTGAAAAGGTTGAATTGAGAATTACCACAACAGGAAATTTGAGTTGCTGTCCTACTGATGAGAAACCAGTTTTTCGAACACCTTAGGTGTTGACAAACTGGTCCAAATTTTCTAAAATGGGGATATTAGGTAGTAAAATAAAACCCAGGGATACGCTGCAGTGTAGAGATTGGAAGTTCATCGAAAAACAGGATCCTGATAAAACTCAGTATTTAGATACATGGATAACTGAACATGGCTTTAATGGTCAGTTAAATACACAAAAAATAGCCGCATTGCAGGGATCAATCATAGGAAAGACGAAAAAGACCCCAAAAAGATGAAGAAAAATGGCTTTGAGGAAACAGAATATTGGATGAGGGTAGCCTTAAAAAGAGAAGAGGGATACAGGAAACAAAAAGAGAATGAAAACAAAATAAGCAAAGGAAAGGAATGCGAAAAGTCAGATAGAGCAAATTACACTGAAATAGGAAGAGTAAAACAAAAGGATGATGAGACTTTTGAGCAACACAAAGTGAGAATGACAGCTGTGTTTAAAAATCACAGCGGGCTACAGGAAAATGGTAATGTAAATGGGCCATTTCAACAGCAGTTGAAGAATGCTTTACATGCAGGCTCAAGAGAGGTAATTCATAAGTGGGTAAATAAACATTTCCTTTGCCTGCCAACAGGTACCCTGGAGGAGTATGTAAATCACGCCCTCCATGCTGAGAAGATAGAAAATAAAAAGAAGCAGAGGTCTATAGACAGGACAGGTCAGGTAGGACAGGTAGGACAGGAGGTCTTTTATCGAGGTGGAAAGGGCCTAGGTAGCTTTAGAGGACAAAGGGGCAGACGACAGAGAGGAGGAAGAATAGGAAGAGGAGCAAACAGGCAAAATACATCAGGCTGCTGGCGTTGTGGTAAAGAAGGCCATATAGCAAGAGATTGCCCTGAGAAAAAGCAACCTTCAGCATGACTAGGATAGGAAGCATCTAAACAGGATTTAGAGGCTGATCAAGGAACAGATGAGTTTCTAGATGAAGAGGTCCTCCTAAATTTACAAGAGATATTGGCCTTTGATGAAATAACTGAGCTGAAATAACCTTATTGGTAAATGGGTCACCAATTACCTTTTTATGTGACACTGGTGCATGTAGGATTGCTTGTAATAAATTAATTCCAAATGATAGAGCAAGAGAAATGTGTCATAGTCAGATTTGCAAGTGGAAAACTGTCTAGAGTAAAAGAATTAGAACCTGTGTGGTTGAGGGACCCAGAAGGACACTGAGTTGGTTGCATGAATTGAAATTAGGTTTACTTTTACAGAACAATGAGAGCCCAAGTTGTGGGGATGTGATTAATTTACAGAAAAAGATTATTGATGGCACAATTTATACTTACATGATCCGACAGACAAGGTATATCATTCTGATGATGGGTTTTACTTAATTGTATACTTGTGTCTTTTTCAGAAAGAGAGGAGTAGGTGTTGTGAAATCTTAATTGAATGAAGAAGTGAGCATGAGAAACCCTTGTAGGAGCATAGGTGTTTCCTGATTTTGTAGTTTTTGATTTGATACCTTGATAGTTTTGAGTGGCTTTGGTAAGGCTACAGTGAATTTGGAAAATTAAAAAAAAAAAAGGAGTGAGGAAAGTTTGACAGAGGGCAATGGGTATTGGTGTAATCGTAACTCATGAGTGTGCTGTAACAAAGAGTTAACAGCTCTTTGAAGTTAGATGCTCGTTCCCAAGTAGGGGGAGGAAGTCAGAGAGAGAGTTTGGTGATTGAAGAAGGTGTGACTTGAACAAATGAATAAGGATAAGAATTAGGTTCTGCTGTAAGGATGATTTGAAGAAATAAATATGTTATGTTTCATACTTCAGTTGATGATCTTTCTATTAAGGTAACTGTAGTTAGTAACTGGAATGAAATGCACAGATGGAAATGACACGGAAAAAAAAGATGGTAATTTGATAAGAAGGGCTAGTATTTACATTAGAAATAGAAATAGAAATAGAAATAGAAATCCCTTTATTGTCATTGTACTCAAGTGTGCAACGAGATTAGAGGGCTCCCCTCTCCAGTGCAATACAACAATAATACAGACAAATATATAAATTAGATAAATAAATAAGACTGAATAGGGCATATAGAAACACATCACAATGCTGTTTTGCAAGGTTAGGGTGGTCTCGTGTGTGTGTGAGAGTTCAGTATGGAGATGGCTCTCGGAAAGAAACTGTTTCTCAGTCTATTGGTCCTTGATTTGATGCATCTGTAGCGCCTGCCAGAGGGCAACAGGTCGAACAGGTGTGAGTTTGGGTGGGTATTGTCTTTGACGATGTTGAGAGCCCTTCTGAGGCACCGGGCGGTGTAGATGTCCGACAGCGAGGGGAGAGGGCAGCCAATAATCCTTTGCGCTGTTTTGACTGTCCTCTGGAGCCTCACTCTGTCCGCCTCAGTGCAGCCGCTGTACCAGGTGGAGACAGAGTACGTCAGCAGGCTCTCGATGGACGAGTGGTAGAAGGCCAGCAGCAGCTTCCTGTCCAGGTTGAATTTCCTGAGGACTCTCAGGAAGTGCAGACGTTGGCGGACCTTCTTTACCACTGCTGTGGTGTTGTGACTCCAAGAAAGGTCATCGGAGATCTGTACTCCCAGGAACTTGAACGTGTGGACCCTCTCCACACACACGCCTTCGATGCAGAGGGGGGGCGGCAGCGTCTTGTTCCTCCTGAAGTCGACGACAATCTCCTTTGTTTTAGCAGAGTTAAGGTGCAGTCTGTTGTCCTTGCACCAAGTTGTCAGTCTCTTTACCTCCTCTCTGTAGGCTGTCTCGTAACCTTCCGAGATCAGACCGACCACTGTCGTGTCGTCAGCAAACTTGACGATGGTGTTGTTGCCGTGGGCCGGGCTGCAGTCGTAGGTGTAGAGGGCGTACAGGAGAGGGCTCAGCACGCATCCTTGGGGGGAACCGGTGCTCAGCATGAGGGTGGAGGACGTGTAGGGGCCGAGCAACACAGTCTGGGGTCTGTTGGTCAGAAAGTCCTTAATCCAGATGCGTGTGAGGGCAGGGAGGCCGAGAGTGTCCAGTTTGGCGACGAGGATGTCTGGGATGATCGTGTTGAATGCCGAGCTGTAGTCCACAAAGAGCATCCTTGCATAGCTCCGCTGTTGTTCCAGGTGGCCCAGTACAACATGCAGAGCAGTGTCGATGGCGTCCTCAGTGGATCTGTTAGCCCGGTATGCAAACTGGTAGGGGTCCAGAGTGGGAGGAAGGCAGTCCCTGATGTGCTGGAGAACCAGCCTCTCGAAGCACTTCATAATGACTGGTGTGAGAGCAACAGGACGGTAGTCATTCAGGTGGACGGCTGGTGACTTTTTGGGGACAGGAATAATGGTGGAGGTTTTCAAGCAGGAGGGGATGACTGCCTGAGCCAGGGAGCGGTTGAAGATCCTGCAGAAAACATGTGACAGTTGGTGGGCACATGCTCTGAGGACCTTGCCTGGTATTCCGTCGGGTCCAGTAGCTTTTCCTGGGGTTGACCGTGTTCCTCTACGATGAGTGGGGGGGAGTTGGAGCTTGAAGTGCGGGGGTGTGATGGTTGGGGCGAGTCAAAGCGAGCGAAGAAGCAGTTAAGCTCCTCTGCCAGCGATGCACTCGGGTCTACAGAGGTCGTGCTGCTGCCACGGAAGTTGGTGATGCTCCGTAGACCCTGCCACACCTCCCGTGGTCTGTTACTGGCAAGGTGGGCCTCCAGCCTCCCCTTGTAGGTTGCCTTTGCTAGCTTGATGCCTTTGCTCAGGTCAGCACGAGCCACCCTGTACTGGGCTTTGTCGCCTGACCTGAAGGCAGCGTCACGGGCCTTGAGGAGAGCGCGAACCCTGCTGGACATCCAGGGCTTCGCATTTGGGAAGGTCCGTATAGTCTTTTGTTGGGACACAGTTTCCATGCAGAACTTGATGTAGTCCAGTACACAATGCGTGTAGACATCAAGGTCCTGATGATCAAAGAGGTCCCAGTTTGTGTCATGAAAGCAGTCCTGTAATTCACTCATGGCGTCGTCACGCCAGGTTTTCACAGTCTTTGTGGTAGGCCTGAATCTGCGCCTGAGAGGGGTGTACGCAGGTGCGAGCTGCAAGGACAGGTGGTCTGACTGGCCGAGGGGGGCGAGTGGGAGGGCTCTGTATGCGTGCTTGATGTTCGAGTACACATGGTCGAGAGTGTTGTCTCCCCTCGTCGGGCACTTGACATGCTGGTGAAACTCTGGGAGTACAGTCTTTAAATTGGCCTTATTAAAGTCTCCCGCTACAATGTGACCGCCATCAGGGTGCGCCCGCTGATGTTTATTGATGACGCACGCGAGTAGCGAGAGCGCCGTGCTAGTGCTAGCGTCGGGAGGGATGTAAACAGCTGTGAGAATCACTACCGTTAGCTCCCTCGGGAGAAAATAAGGCCGGCATTTAACGGACATGAACTCGATGTCGGGGGAAGAGTGCTTCTCGACGATCGTGCTATCGCCGCACCAGTTCTCATGCACGTAAACACAGAGCCCCCCGCCCCTCCTCTTACCGGTGTCCCTCGTCCGATCCGCGCGATGTAGCGAGCGCCCGGCCAGCTGGATGCTAGCGTCGGGGACGTCTGCGTGCAGCCAGGTTTCCGTGACGACGATCACACTGCTATCGCGCACATAGCGGTTTCCCAGGATTTGTAATCCCAGGTCGTCGATTTTGTGGACCACGGATCTGGCGTTGGTGAGGTGCAGACTCGGTAGTGGTTGCCTATGGGGCTGCCGTCGCAGCCGTTGCAAGACACCGGACCTGCAGCCTCGCTTCTGCTTCCTCTCTCTGCGTCGCCTGCGCCGCCTCCCGGTCCCGATGACCAGCCACGGTGAGCCGGGCAGCCTCGCCAGTTCGTTCGGAATTTTGCGATCATAGCAAAATTCCTCTGTGATGGTTATTTCGCATCGATATCCAATGTTCACGATGTCCTGGCGGGTATATCGATGTTGTGCCTCAGTTGATGCCAATAAGAGCAAGCAAACACTAATAAAAAGTAATAAGGAGCACTGTGAGGGGGAGCTGTTAGCCGCTGCGTCCATGCGCGCCGCCATCTTAACATCCAAGGAATTAAAGCAGAGAAGAAATTAGAGACTACAAATAACATTGATGTGTACTTGTTCACTTTGAGGTAGAACTGGTTGAAGTAAAATGAGTCATAAAGTTAGAAAAATAGGAAATAAAAATAAAATTAACATGCTTAAGATTAACAAATTATTGTAAAGTCTGAGTTCCAAATTATGCAGAAATTACTGTGCCACTGAGTAAAATGATGAATGAGGAAAACCTCTAAATGACATTGTCCTTACACTGGACTGATAAAGCATATTCAGCTTTTGTGAAAGGAAACAAGTGTTCGTATTAAGTATGGCACTGACCCTTTGTCCAGATGCAAAAGGCCTTAGTTTTAGTGTAGAAACATGGAGATAAGATGAAACCAATCGCATACTTCTATTCCAAACTAGACAACGTAGAATGTGCATTGAAGCACTGCATGAGAACAGTTAATGCAGTATCTATTGCTGTAGATATAAGATTAAGATAAAGATGGTCTTTTATTAGTCCCACAATCTGGAAATTGCAGAAACAAGTGCAACCATAGTTTTGTTCCATCCTCTGGTTTTGAGAGTACCACGTGCGGTTTCTGCATTGCTTTTGCTGATGAACATGACGTTTTTGTCACCGGCGGGACATTTATAGTGTATGAATACATTGTTATCAAAACCACATCTGATTATAGAGAGATGTACAACATTAAACCCGGCTGTCATTATTATGTCAGGAGGATGGTACAAAACTAGATTGTTATGAGTTAGTAGAAAAAAGTAACCAAAAGTAAAGGCATCAAAAAGATTCGCCTTCAGAAAACGGAGAAGTGCTATTTGTAGATGGAAATAAATAAATAAATAAATAAATAAAATACTGTAGTTGTATCAAATGACACTGGGAAAAAGAACTTAGCAGTTACTCCTCAAATTACTCAGCTCATGCAACAGAATTAGTATCTTAAACAAAAGCGTGTAAACTAAAGAGAGTAAATTGTGTTACTATTTACACATATAGTCGTCTTAAAATGTGTAGCGCATACATTGCATAAGTGTTTTCCTTGAATACACATTGCAGACAATACAGCTAAAGAAGCTGTTGCGGACATACACGTTTTAGTGATAGAAGTCCCAAAGTTAAACAAAGGCTTTGGAGGAAAATGGTGTAACATCGCTACGTGATCTCTGTATGACCAAACAATAATCTTTACAAATGGGCTGCTATATTGAGTCATGGGATAACACATGTCTCAACAGGGGAAATGGTGCATCAGATATTACGTTATTATACGGCTTACGGCTTTAATGCTTATTCGAAACATTTTTGTAGGGCATGTTTAACGTGTGCGAAACACAATTCACAAGGTAATTTGAGTCCACGCAGAGGACGCTTTCCTACACCACAATATCCATTTCAAATTATTCATATGGACTTATTTGATAAAAACCAAAGTGAAGAAAAAAAATAAAATAAATGTTTGGTCATCATAGATGTGAATTCGAAATGGTTAGAACTCTTTCTAACCAACAAATCCAGATGCATTGACAGTGGCAAAAGTACTTTGTAAGGATATCATTCCGAGATATGGTATTCCTGAAAATAATAAACAGTGATAATAGTACCCATTTTGTTAACTAACTTGTGAAAGAGATAGGAATGTTTCACGTTGATTTGAAAGATAATTGTGCTTACCACCCTCAAAGCTCTGGATTGGTGAAAAGAATGAACAAAAAAAAAAAAAGTGAAAAGGCTATGCATTGAGGAAACGGGGAGGCAGTGGACACAGTGTATGGAAATTAGTAAAACTGTTTGTAAAAACGACAAGCACTGTGACTTTCCATTGAATGTTATGCGAGTCGCCTCTCTGTCCACTTTTAAACCTCGCTTGAAGATGAATATTCGGGCCTTTGACTCAGCATGAGACTGTTGCTGTTCTGTTGTTTTTCTGGTATCTACTGTAAATGTGTTTATGTGAGTTAATTTGAGTTATATACAGAGAGTTGCACTGTATTGTATTTCATTGTATTTAGGACCGAGACGTTGTAAAACATTGTTTGGAAGGCCTTATAGAATACCTCAAATTTAAGAACAAATGGGAAATAGATGCTGAAGCAACTTTAGCTGACTACATGTGAAAAGTGTTAGAAAAACAAAGACAGGCACAAATTTAGAGTGGTGAGGATCTTTCTGTCTCCTAGCAGGGCACTAAACTAGTGGAGCCAGGAGACTGGATGCTTGAAAGAAGTTTGAAGATAAGACATATGTAATTACCCAAGGGGGAATGCCATGTTTAGTTTTATTGACAGCTCTCACAGCTGTAAATATAGTAGAAGAGTCAACATTGGTTCATTTGACACATGTAAAAAGGTCATTTTGGTTGAAATCTCCTACAAAGGAGATGAGCGGAAGTCTGATGATAGGGTGGTCTTATTTCATAAGACACCAGACTAAGTAGAGGGGATATTTCAGACAAAATGACCCTGAAGTGGTTAAAAGCAGCTGTTCTATGTTGGATATCTCATGAAGGAAATACTGGACAATCAAATTAATGACTTCCCAGGCTTCAGGATGCCTTTTTACACTATATAAATGTGGAAATTTACATTGGAAACGTTTGGTTTAGCTGTTAATGAAGTTTCGTTTTTTTAGTGCTGCAAATTCATTGTCTGCTGTCGCTGTACACTTTTTCTAAGTGTTGCAATATCTCACGAAGGAAATACTGGACAATCAAATTAATGACTTTCCAGGCTTCAGGATGCCTTTTTACACTATATAAAGGTGGAAATTTACATTGGAAACGTTTGGTTTAGCTGTTATAAAAGTTTGGTTTTTTAGTGCTGTAAATGCATTTTCAGCTCGCGCTGTACACATTTGCTATGAGAGGCATTATCTCATAAGGGAAATATTGGACAATCAAATTAATGACTGCCCAGGCTTCAGGATGTCTTTTTACACTATATAAAGGTGGAAATTTACATTGGAAACGTTTGGTTTAGCTGTTATAAAAGTTTGGTTTTTTAGTGCTGAAAATGCATTTTCAGCTCGCACTGTACACATTTGCTATGTGAGGCATTATCTCATAAGGGAAATACTGGACAATCAAATTAATGACTTCCCAGGCTTCAGGATGCCTTTTTACACTCTATAAATGTGGAAATTTACATTGGAAACGTTTGGTTTAGCTGTTAATGAAGTTTCGTTTTTTTAGTGCTGAAAATTCATTGTCTGCTGGCGCTGTACACTTTTTCTAAGTGTTGCAATTTCTCATGAAGGAAATACTGGACAATCAAATTAATGACTTCCCAGGCTTCAGGATGCCTTTTTACACTATATAAATGTGGAAATTTACATTGGAAACGTTTGGTTTAGCTGTAAATGAAGTTTCGTTTTTTTAGTGCTGCAAATTCATTGTCTGCTGGCGTTGTACACTTTTTCTAAGTGTTGCAATATCTCATGTAGGAAATACTGGACAATCAAATTAATGACTTTCCAGGCTTCAGGATGCCTTTCTACACTATATAAAGGTGGAAATTTACATTGGAAACGTTTGGTTTAGCTGTTATAAAAGTTTGTTTTTTTAGTGCTGTAAATGCATTTTCAGCTCGCGCTGTACACATTTGCTATGAGAGGCATTATCTCATAAGGGAAATATTGGACAATCAAATTAATGACTGCCCAGGCTTCAGGATGTTTTTTTTACACTATATAAAGGTGGAAATTTACATTGGAAACGTTTGGTTTAGCTGTTATAAAAGTTTGGTTTTTTAGTGCTGTAAATGCATTTTCAGCTCGCGCTGTACACATTTTCTATGAGAGGCATTATCTCATAAGGGAAATATTGGACAATCAAATTAATGACTGCCCAGGCTTCAGGATGTCTTTTTACACTATATAAAGGTGGAAATTTACATTGGAAACGTTTAGTTTAGCTGTTATAAAAGTTTGTTTTTTTAGTGCTGTAAATGCATTTTCAGCTCGCGCTGTACACATTTGCTATGTGAGGCATTATCTCATAAGGGAAATACTGGACAATCAAATTAATGACTTCCCAGGCTTCAGGATGCCTTTTTACACTATATAAATGTGGAAATTTACATTGGAAACGTTTGGTTTAGCTGTTATAAAAGTTTGTTTTTTTCGTGCTGTAAATGCATTTTCAGCACTAAAAAACCATACTTTTATAACAGCTAAACCAAACGTTTCCAATGTAAATTTCCACCTTTATATAGTGTAAAAAGACATCCTGAAGCCTGGGCAGTCATTAATTTGATTGTCCAATATTTCCCTTATGAGATAATGCCTCTCATAGCAAATGTGTACAGCGCGAGCTGAAAATGCATTTACAGCACTAAAAAACCAAACTTTTATTACAGCTAAACCAAACGTTTCCAATGTAAATTTCCACCTTTATATAGTGTAAAAAGGCATCCTGAAGCCTGGAAAGTCATTAATTTGATTGTCCAGTATTTCCTTCATGAGATATTGCAACACTTAGAAAAAGTGTACAGCGCCAGCAGACAATGAATTTGCAGCACTAAAAAAACGAAACTTCATTAACAGCTAAACCAAACGTTTCCAATGTAAATTTCCACATTTATATAGTGTAAAAAGGCATCCTGAAGCCTGGGAAGTCATTAATTTGATTGTCCATTATTTCCCTTATGAGATAATGCCTCACATAGCAAATGTGTACAGCGCGAGCTGAAAATGCATTTACAGCACTAAAAAAACAAACTTTTATAACAGCTAAACTAAACGTTTCCAATGTAAATTTCCACCTCTATATAGTGTAAAAAGGTCTCCTGAAGCCTGGTAAGTCATTAATTTGATTGTCCAGTATTTCCCTTATGGGATAATGCCTCACATAGCAAATGTGTACAGCGCGAGCTGAAAATGCATTTACAGCACTAAAAAAACAAACGTTTATAACAGCTAAACCAAACGTTTCCAATGTAAATTTACACCTTTATATAGTGTAAAAAGGCATCCTGAAGCCTGGAAAGTCATTAATTTGATTGTCCAGTATTTCCTTCGTGAGATATTGCAACACTTAGAAAAAGTGTACAGCGACAGCAGACAATGAATTTGCAGCACTAAAAAAACGAAACTTCATTAACAGCTAAACCAAACGTTTCCAATGTAAATTTCCACATTTATATAGTGTAAAAAGGCATCCTGAAGCCTGGGAAGTCATTAATTTGATTGTCCAGTATTTCCTTCATGAGATATTGCAACACTTAGAAAAAGTGTACAGCGCCAGCAGACAATGAATTTGCAGCACTAAAAAAACGAAACTTCATTAACAGCTAAACCAAACGTTTCCAATGTAAATTTCCACATTTATATAGTGTAAAAAGGCATCCTGAAGCCTGGGAAGTCATTAATTTGATTGTCCAGTATTTCCCTTATGAGATAATGCCTCACATAGCAAATGTGTACAGCGCGAGCTGAAAATGCATTTACAGCACTAAAAAAACTAACTTTTATAACAGCTAAACTAAACGTTTCCAAAGTAAATTTCCACCTTTATATAGTGTAAAAAAGACATCCTGAAGCCTGGGCAGTCATTAATTTGATTGTCCAATATTTCCCTTATGAGATAATGCCTCACATAGCATTTACAGCACTAAAAAACCAAACTTTTATAACAGCTAAACCAAACGTTTCCAATGTAAATTTCCACCTTTATATAGTGTAGAAAGGCATCCTGAAGCCTGGAAAGTCATTAATTTGATTGTCCAGTATTTCCTTCATGAGATATTGCAACACTTAGAAAAAGTGTACAGCGCCAGCAGACAATGAATTTTCAGCACTAAAAAAACGAAACTTCATTAACAGCTAAACCAAACGTTTCCAATGTAAATTTCCACATTTATATAGTGTAAAAAGGCATCCTGAACCCTGGGAAGTCATTAATTTGATTGTCCAGTATTTCCCTTATGAGATAATGCCTCACATAGCAAATGTGTACAGCGCGAGCTGAAAATGCATTTACAGCACTAAAAAAACAAACTTTTATAACAGCTAAACTAAACGTTTCCAATGTAAATTTCCACCTCTATATAGTGTAAAAAGGTCTCCTGAAGCCTGGTAAGTCATTAATTTGATTGTCCAGTATTTCCCTTATGGGATAATGCCTCACATAGCAAATGTGTACAGCGCGAGCTGAAAATGCATTTACAGCACTAAAAAAACAAACGTTTATAACAGCTAAACCAAACGTTTCCAATGTAAATTTACACCTTTATATAGTGTAAAAAGGCATCCTGAAGCCTGGAAAGTCATTAATTTGATTGTCCAGTATTTCCTTCGTGAGATATTGCAACACTTAGAAAAAGTGTACAGCGACAGCAGACAATGAATTTGCAGCACTAAAAAAACGAAACTTCATTAACAGCTAAACCAAACGTTTCCAATGTAAATTTCCACATTTATATAGTGTAAAAAGGCATCCTGAAGCCTGGGAAGTCATTAATTTGATTGTCCAGTATTTCCTTCATGAGATATTGCAACACTTAGAAAAAGTGTACAGCGCCAGCAGACAATGAATTTGCAGCACTAAAAAAACGAAACTTCATTAACAGCTAAACCAAACGTTTCCAATGTAAATTTCCACATTTATATAGTGTAAAAAGGCATCCTGAAGCCTGGGAAGTCATTAATTTGATTGTCCAGTATTTCCCTTATGAGATAATGCCTCACATAGCAAATGTGTACAGCGCGAGCTGAAAATGCATTTACAGCACTAAAAAAACTAACTTTTATAACAGCTAAACTAAACGTTTCCAATGTAAATTTCCACCTTTATATAGTGTAAAAAAGACATCCTGAAGCCTGGGCAGTCATTAATTTGATTGTCCAATATTTCCCTTATGAGATAATGCCTCACATAGCATTTACAGCACTAAAAAACCAAACTTTTATAACAGCTAAACCAAACGTTTCCAATGTAAATTTCCACCTTTATATAGTGTAGAAAGGCATCCTGAAGCCTGGAAAGTCATTAATTTGATTGTCCAGTATTTCCTTCATGAGATATTGCAACACTTAGAAAAAGTGTACAGCGCCAGCAGACAATGAATTTTCAGCACTAAAAAAACGAAACTTCATTAACAGCTAAACCAAACGTTTCCAATGTAAATTTCCACATTTATATAGTGTAAAAAGGCATCCTGAACCCTGGGAAGTCATTAATTTGATTGTCCAGTATTTCCCTTATGAGATAATGCCTCACATAGCAAATGAGTACAGCGCGAGCTGAAAATGCATTTACAGCACTAAAAAACCAAACTTTTATAACAGCTAAACCAAACGTTTCCAATGAACATTTCCACCTTTATATAGTGTAAAAAGGCATCCTGAAGCCTGGGAAGTCATTAATTTGATTGTCCAGTATTTCCCTTATGAGATAATGCCTCACATAGCAAACCTTCCGGTTCCGGCGCCGCGCCTTCCGGTTCCGGCGCCGCGCGAGTGGCTGCCTGTTTACAGCAGCGTGGCTCACTATTGAGCCTTTTTCGTGTGTTTTTTCCCTTTACCCTTTACCCTTTTTTATTTTATTTTTACCTCACCTCAGCAATGGACATCCAACATGCGTCCGGTCTATTTACCGCGAGAGTTCAGTCATGTGATCGCGGTGGCGGCGTACGTGCCTCCCTCTGCTAACGGTGAGACAGCCTGTGATGTACTGAATGCAGCTGTGAGCAGGCTACAAACACAGCACCCAAATGCCTTGTTCCTTATCTCTGGTGACTTCAATCATGCTTCTCCTTCCTCCTCTCTGCCTTCATTCACACAATATGTAACATGCCAAACCAGAGACAATAAAATATTGGACCTCTTCTATGCCAACACCAAGGAGGCGTACACGTCACTGCCCCTCCCCCCGCTGGGCAAAGCTGACCACAACTTGGTTGCTCTCCTGCCTGTGTACAAACCTCTCGTCCGCAGGCAGCCAGCTGTGACACGCACAGTTCAGCGATGGTCCGGAGAAGCCGAGGAGGCCTTGAAGGACTGTTTCAACACAACTGTGTGGGAGGTATTCAGCGAAGCTCACGGTGAGGACATTAATGGTCTAACAGACACAGTTACAGACTATATTAACTTCTGCATGGAGAACACCATTCCCACCAGGACTGTAAGATGTTTCTCCAACAACAAACCCTGGATCACACCGGACATTAAAGCTCTCCTGAAGGAGAAAAAGAGGGCTTTTGTTTCAGGCGACAAGGACGAGCTGAAGAGAGTGCAGCGTCAGCTGAGAAGGAGGATCCGAGTGGGGAAAAAGTCCTACAGGATGCGGATGGAAGAACAACTGCAGCGGAACAATGCCAGGGATGTCTGGAGGGGCCTGAAGACCATCTCAGGCCACGGACAAGCAGGTAAGACCCAGAAGGGGGGGGGGCTTCACTGGGCAAATGAGTTGAACCTATTTTTCAATAGGTTTGATCAAATGTCTGACCCCGCTCAGGCTTCCCTGATGCAGCCCCCACCCACCCCTCCTGCCACTGCGAACAAGACCCCCTCTCCCCCTCTCTCGCCCCTCTCTCTCTCCACAGGCTCCAGTTCCCAGCCTCATCAGACAACCACCACTTCCTCCTGCTCAGCCTTGTTCCTCACAACATCTCAGGTGAAGAACCAGCTGAGGAAGATGAAGGCGAGGAAGGCGGCAGGCCCAGATGGGATCAGCTCCCAGCTCCTCAAATCCTGCGCAGACCAGCTGTGTGGAATCGTCCAGCACATGTTCAACCTGAGCTTGAAGCTGGGCAGAGTCCCCCAGCTGTGGAAAACATCCTGCCTGGTTCCGGTTCCAAAGACACCCCATCCGAAGGAGCTCAACAACTTCAGACCAGTGGCGCTGACGTCTCATCTGATGAAGACCCTGGAGAGACTGGTCCTCGTCCATCTGCGCCCCCTGGTCAGCTCCTCAATGGACCCACTCCAGTTTGCATACCAGCCTGGCATCAGTGTGGATGATGCCATCATCTACCTGCTCCACACTTCACTCTTCCACCTGGAGAAGGCGGGGGGCACGGTGAGGATCATGTTCTTTGATTTCTCAAGTGCTTTCAACACCATCCAGCCCGCCCTATTGGGAGACAAGCTGGAGCAGGCGGGAGTGGCCCACCACCTCATCACATGGATTCACAACTACCTCACAAACCGGCCACAGTACGTGAGAACACAGGACTGTGTGTCTGACGTGCTCCTCTGCAGCACGGGAGCGCCGCAGGGAACTGTGCTGGCTCCCTTCCTGTTCACCCTCTACACCTCGGACTACAAATACAATTCCACAACCTGTCACCTGCAGAAGTTCTCTGATGACTCTGCGATTGTCGGCCTCATCACTGACGATGACGATCGGGAGTACAGAGGGGTTACGCAGGGGTTCGTGGACTGGTGTCAGCAGAACCGCCTCCAAATCAACGCTGGGAAATCCAAAGAGCTGGTGGTGGATTTCCGCAAGCGTCGGCACTCTCCACCTGCACCAGTGAATATCCAGGGAACAGACGTTGAGAGGGTCTCAACTTACAAGTACCTGGGTGTTCATCTGAACAATAAACTGGACTGGAGCGACAACACAGACGCTCTCTATAGGAAGGGTCAGAGCAGACTCTTCCTACTCAGGCGGCTGAGGTCCTTTGGCGTTCGGGGAACACTCCTCAGGAACTTCTATGACTCGGTGGTTTCATCAGTCATCTTCTATGGAGTGGTCTCCTGGGCAGGAGGCATCTCGGGCCGAGACAAAAAGAGACTGGACAAACTGGTGAGGAGGGCCAGCTCTGTCCTGGGCTGCTCCCTGGACTCTGTGGACTCAGTGGGGGGCAGAAGGATGACGGCAAAACTGTCATCAATGCTGGACAAACCAGCCCACCCATTCAATGACACTCTGAGAACACTTTACAGCTCCTTCAGTGACAGACTTTTACACCCTCGCTGTACCAAAGAGAGATTTCGCCGCTCCTTCCTGCCAACTGCTGTCAGACTTTTTAACAAGAACATTGGGTCAGGCCTACAAACGGGAGGGCATTAGTGCAATTGTGCAGTCCTAGGATGCAATATTAACTACTACTGTACTTTCAGCCAAGGGTGTACTTAAATATTGACCAATGATGTATTTTGTTTACCATTACAGTATTCTTATTACAATACTTTTATCACTGTAGTATTTCTACCGCTGCAGGATGTTCACTATTACAGTACTTTTATCATTGCAGTACTTTTATCATTGCAGTACTTTTATCATTGCAGTATTTTTCTATCATTGCGGTACTTTTACTATTACAGTACTTTTACCATTGCAGTACTTTTACCATTGCAGTACTTTCATCATTGCAGTATTTTTCTATCGTTGCAGTACTTTTACTATTACAGTACTTTTACCATTGCAGTATTTTTATCATTGCAATATTTTTATGATTGCAGTATTTTCAATCATTCAGTAGTTTTTATCATTACAGCGTTTCCCCCTCCGTATAATGGACAAACATTAGGAGTGTTTCCTTACACTTAGATACGTTTATACTGTGTATATTTGCATGCTTTTTCTGAATGTCTGCTGCTAATGTTATACATTAACGGCTACATTACGCCGCCGACTCTGTGTGATCTATATCTTTGCTGCTGTAACACCTCAAATTTCCCCATTGTGGGACTAATAAAGGACATCTTATCTTATCTTATCTTATCTTAAATGTGTACAGTGCGAGCTGAAAATGCATTTACAGCACGAAAAAAACAAACTTTTATAACAGCTAAACCAAACGTTTCCAATGTAAATTTCCACATTTATATAGTGTAAAAAGGCATCCTGAAGCCTGGGAAGTCATTAATTTGATTGTCCAGTATTTCCCTTATGAGATAATGCCTCACATAGCAAATGTGTACAGCGCGAGCTGAAAATGCATTTACAGCACTAAAAAACCAAACTTTTATAACAGCTAAACCAAACGTGTCCAATGTAAATTTCCACCTTTATATAGTGTAGAAAGGCATCCTGAAGCCTGGAAAGTCATGAATTTGATTGTCCAGTATTTCCTTCATGAGATATTGCAACACTTAGAAAAAGTGTACAGCGCCAGCAGACAATGAATTTGCAGCACTAAAAAAACGAAACTTCATTTCCAGCTAAACCAAACGTTTCCAATGTAAATTTCCACATTTATATAGTGTAAAAAGGCATCCTGAAGCCTGGGAAGTCATTAATTTGATTGTCCAGTATTTCCCTTATGAGATAATGCCTCACATAGCAAATGTGTACAGCGCGAGCTGAAAATGCATTTACAGCACTAAAAAAACAAACTTTTATAACAGCTAAACTAAACGTTTCCAATGTAAATTTTCACCTTTATATAGTGTAAAAAGACATCCTGAAGCCTGGGCAGTCATTAATTTGATTGTCCAATATTTCCCTTATGAGATAATGCCTCTCATAGCAAATGTGTACAGCGCGAGCTGAAAATGCATTTACAGCACTAAAAAACCAAACTTTTATAACAGCTAAACCAAACGTTTCCAATGTAAATTTCCACCTTTATATAGTGTAGAAAGGCATCCTGAAGCCTGGAAAGTCATTAATTTGATTGTCCAGTATTTCCTTCATGAGATATTGCAACACTTAGAAAAAGTGTACAGCGCCAGCAGACAATGAATTTGCAGCACTAAAAAAACGAAACTTCATTAACAGCTAAACCAAACGTTTCCAATGTAAATTTCCACCTTTATATAGTGTAGAAAGGCATCCTGAAGCCTGGGCAGTCATTAATTTGATTGTCCAATATTTCCCTTATGAGATAATGCCTCTCATAGCAAATGTGTACAGCGTGAGCTGAAAATGCATTTACAGCACAAAAAAAACAAACTTTTATAACAGCTAAACCAAACGTTTCCAATGTAAATTTCCACCTTTATATAGTGTAAAAAGACATCCTGAAGCCTGGGAAGTCATTAATTTGATTGTCCAGTATTTCCCTTATGAGATAATGCCTCACCATAGCAAATGTGTACAGCGCGAGCTGAAAATGCATTTACAGCACTAAAAAACCAAACTTTTATAACAGCTAAACCAAACGTTTCCAATGTAAATTTCCACCTTTATATAGTGTAAAAAGGCATCCTGAAGCCTGGGAAGTCATTAATTTGATTGTCCAGTATTTCCCTTTTGAGATAATGCCTCACATAGCAAATGTGTACAGCGCGAGCTGAAAATGCATTTACAGCACTAAAAAACCAAACTTTTATAACAGCTAAACCAAACGTTTCCAATGTAAATTTCCACCTTTATATAGTGTAAAAAGGCATCCTGAAGCCTGGGAAGTCATTAATTTGATTGTCCAGTATTTCCCTTATGAGATAATGCCTCACATAGCAAATGTGTACAGCGCGAGCTGAGAATGCATTTACAGCACTAAAAAAACAAACTTTTATAACAGCTAAACCAAACGTTTCCAATGTAAATTTCCACCTTTATATAGTGTAGAAAGGCATCCTGAAGCCTGGAAAGTCATTAATTTGATTGTCCAGTATTTCCTTCATGAGATATTGCAACACTTAGAAAATGTGTACAGCGCCAGCAGACAATGAATTTGCAGCACTAAAAAAACGAAACTTCATTAACAGCTAAACCAAACGTTTCCAATGTAAATTTCCACATTTATATAGTGTAAAAATGCATCCTGAAGCCTGGGAAGTCATTAATTTCTTTGTCCAGTATTTCCTTCATGAGATACAGCAACACTTAGAAAAAGTCTGTGTGACAGCCTGGAGAGACTGCTGACAGGAGGGAATAGACCCCACTGGGGCTGACATGGGCTAGCTACCCATGCTGGCAGTCTCTGACACTGTGTTCAGTTTGTTGGAGACACCCGCCAAGTGCTACAGAAAGTCTACAAAGAATGACACCCCTACAGCCTGCGAGAGCGGGGGCGCAAGATGGCTCAATGACTGACCACACGGTTACAGACCTAGGAACAAACATGACTACGAGCAAGAACACGGTGCATGAGACAATGGCAGCAGGACACTCACTTCAGGTCTGCACCTGTGGCTGGGCAAAAGTAACATCAGTTACAGGGTTGAAGATCCACCAAGGAAAGAAGCGGTGTTTGGGAAAGCCGAGTCAAGGGCCTCGCATTGACCAATACTTCTTACGAAGTAATGCGTCAAATCAGTCGAGTGAAGCACAGCGACGGGAAAAAACCCAAAGTTCGCAGAGCATCAGCCCCCCTGTCACTGAGGAGGGTATTATAAACACAGAATTGCAGGAGGTAGAACCCACTCAGCCACAGAGACCTCCCAAAGAGAACAAGATCAAAGGGCACAGACAGAGTGTGAGGTGGCCCAAAACTATTGAGAAGAGAGAGTGGGAAACCGTCAATAACGACCTGGTGAAAATGTTGGAGCAACAAGTGGGCACTGCAGAGAGAAAGCTGGAACACATCGGTGACATCATCTACCACTATGGAGAGGAGCGCTTTGGAGTGAACAGCTGGAAAACCACCAACAAAATACCACCACCAACCAAACCTAGGAGGCAACAAGAGATAGAGAGACTGATCAGGGAAAGAAGGGACCTGCGGAAACAGTGGAGAAAAGCCTCTGATCCAGAGAGAGAAGGTCTCATGCTGCTCCATGGGGACATCAAGCTCCGGTTGAAAACCTTACGAAGAGCAGAGAACTTGAGGAAACTTCGCAGGAAGAAGGAACACACAAGAACCCTGTTCTATAAAAATCCCTTCAAGTTTGTCAAAGATCTCTTCGCTAAGGACAAAAGCGGGTTCCTGCAAACTTCAAAGAAGGAACTTGAAGAGCACCTGGAAAAGGTCTACCAAGACACGAAAAGGCATGAACAGCTAGCCATCCCACATGATATCCCCCCCATTCGACCACCAGAGGTCAACATCGAGACCGGCCCTCCAAAATGGAAAGAAGTGGAGAACATGGTGGGCGTGCAAGATCAGGATCTGCACCAGGACCAAATGGAGTGTCATATAAGCTCTACAAGAACTCACCAGATGTCCTACGCTATCTTTGGAGGCTAATGAGAATCGTCTGGCAGAAGGGGATAATACCAAAGGCATGGCGAAGGGCTGGAGGTGTACTAATTCCAAAAGAGAAGGACGCAGATATCAGTCAATTTCGGCCAATCAGCCTTCTCAACGTTGAAGGGAAAATCTTTTTCAGCGTCTTGACACACACCACCTACCTGGAGAAAAAACGAGTACATTGACACATCCGTACAAAAGGCTGGAATTTCTGGATTCTCTGGCTGCTTGGAGCACACCAGTATGATCTGGCATCAGATTCAAGCAGCGAAGAAGAACAAAGGGGATCTTCATGTCATCTTTCTCGACCTAGCCAATGCCTTTGGTTCAGTTCCGCATAGCCTTCTCTGGGAGTCCTTCAACTTCTTCCGCGTTCCAACATCCATCACTACCTTGGTAAAATTCTACTTTGAAGACCTGCAGCTGTGCTTCACAACACCCGGCTTCAAAACATCATGGCAGCAAGTAGAAGTAGGCATCATGGCAGGTTGCACGATCTCACCCCTGGCCTTTACAATGGCCATGGAGGTCATCATCAGGGCCTCAAAATGGGTGGCGGGGTGAGCGAACCAGGAACGGGATCCGCCTTCCACCGTCCGAGTATATATGGACGACATGACCACTCTGACCACCACTGCAGCTTGCACCAGGCGGCTACTTGGTAAGCTGCAGGAAAACATCAGCTGGGCCCGGATGAAAATCAAGCCGAACAAGTCACGTAGCATCTCGATAATCAAGGGAGAGCTAAAAGACGTGAAGTTCTGCATTGGTGACGAACCAATACCAACGGTGGCAGAACAACCTGTCAAAAGCCTGGGCAGATGGTATGACTCAAGTCTTAAGGATAAAAACCAGGTGCAGCAGCTAAGACAGGATATCATCAACGACCTGAACAACATCAACAAGACTCCACTACCAGGGAAGCTCAAGCTCTGGTGTCTGCAATTTGGGCTTCTCCCTCTCGTGATGTGGCCACTCACTGTCTACGAGGTCCCACTAACAACTGTGGAGAAGATGGAGCGAGCCATCACAGTATATGTGAAACAGTGGCTTGGTGTCCCACGCTGTCTGAATAACATCAGCCTCTATGGTAAAGGAGTCCTCGAACTGCCCATCACAAGTCTCACTGAAGAATACAAGTGCTCTAAAGTGAGACTACAGATGACGCTGACGGACTCCAGAGACCGGACCATCAGTGAAACGGCACCACCCCTGTCAACTGCACGGAAATGGACACCATCCAGTGCAGTGCAGCATGCCACAGCAGCCCTGAGGCACAGCGATATTGTGGGACACGTCCAGAGGGGAAGAGGAGGCTTTGGCCTTACAGCAAGCAAACCAACTTGGTGTAAGGCCTCAACCGCAGAGAGGAAAAAAATGGTCGTGGAGGAGGTGCGCCGCCAGGAAGAGGCTGAAAGGTCTGCAAAGGCTGTCTCGCTTGCCAAGCAGGGACAGTGGATGAGGTGGGAAGGCCTGGAGAAAAGAAAGCTTGGCTGGAGGGATCTCTGGGAGATGGAAGCTAGCAACATCAGCTTCATCATCAGAGCTACCAATGACGTGCTGCCATCCCCAAAAAACCTCCACCAGTGGTATGGCGAAGATCCAACCTGTGCCCTCTGCCCAACACCAGCAACTCTCAAACACATCCTGACTGGTTGTAAGACCAGCCTCACGCAAGGCCGCTATACCTGGAGGCACAACCAGGTCCTCAAGAGCTTGGCAGCAGTGCTTGAAAGCAGGAGAACTACCATCAACTCCTTGCCCTTAAGAGCCACCACTACCATTACAGCACCAAAATTTGTCCGAGAGGGACAGGAAAAGCCCAACCATCCTTTTCTCAAGCCAGAAGTTGGTCAGCTAACCAAGGCTCGGGATTGGAAGATGCTGGTCGATATAGGTCAGCAACTAATCTTCCCAGCAGAGATTGCAACCACCACCCTAAGGCCAGACTTAGTGCTGTGGTCCCATTCATTGAAGACTGTCTACATTGCAGAGCTCACAGTCCCGTGGGAAAATGCAGTTGAAGAGGCCTATGAGCGTAAGAAGTTGCGCTACACTGAACTGGCGGCGGACGCACAACAACGAGGGTGGAAAGCCAAGGTCTATCCCGTCGAAGTTGGATGCAGAGGGTTTCTGGCCTCATCAACCATCAAGCTGCTGAAAGACCTGGGAATCCATGGACAGGCTCTGCGGCACACAGTCAGATCGCTCTCTAAAGCGGCTGAAAGAAGCAGCCAGTGGATCTGGATGAAGAGGAAGGACCCCTACTGGGCTCATAGATCAGCAACATGACCCCCGTCCCCCCTCCCCATCCCACCACTAATCTGCGTCATCCCACTTGAGTACCCAGGGCAGAACCATCCACCACAGTTAATTGGGCATGGGACATAAGCGCGGGCGTGATCAACCGGCCGCTGGCCACCATCGATGAGGGTGTCTAGTGATAAAGGCCGAAACACCCAGTGATTTGATGGAACACTACTGACGATGTGTCCCAAATTGACATCTTTCCCATTCCAACCATGATACACAACCCCCATGCCACTCTCCATAGCAAGCCTAACCTCATGAGAATACCATCTATCGGCACAATGGACAGTTTACCATCACGTCCATGTTTTTATGATTCTGCTATGTGAGGCATTATCTCATAAGGGAAATACTGGACAATCAAATTAATGACTGTCCAGGCTTCAGGATGTCTTTTTCCACGATATAAAGGTGGAATCTTTCATTGGAAACGTTTGGTTTAGCTGTTATAGAAGTTTGGGTTTTTATTGTGCTGCAAATGCATTTTCAGCTTGCGCTGTGCACATTTGCAAAGTGAGGCAATATCTCATAAGGGAAATACTGGACAATCAAATTAATGACTGTCCAGTCTTCAGTATGTCAGTTTACACTATATAAAGGAAGAAATTTACATTGGAAACGTTGAATTAAGCTGTTATAGAAATGTGGTAGTTTAGTACTGCAAATGCATTTTCAGCTCGCGCTGTACACATTTTCTAAGTGAAGCATTATCTCATGAGGGAAAGACTGGACAATCAAATTAATGACTGTCCAGTCTTCAGTATGTCAGTTTACACTATTGTTAGGTTGAAGATATATTTTATCCCATATTTTACTCTATTAGTATTGCAAAAGAATTGTTCCACAGTGTGACCTATGTTTGACCATATGGATGAGAAGACTTCAAGAGAAGCGGATGCCTGAAGACAGGATCAACGTCTACAACATCAAAGGAGGTGTGCCGAGACACACCTCTGAACCAAAAGGACTGAGACTTTAGTGCCAGAGCACTAAAAGGCATATCTGCCTTTTCAATCAGTAAATGACTGCCATTGATGTCTGTCTTTCCTCTTGTGTCTGAAATGTTTACATGTTCCTGCTGGTGCTCCCCCCTTCGTTCCTTAGTGCAAATACATTGTATTGTTTAGGGACTTCCCAAATAAAATAGAGGGCTCGGCGGAGTGTGCTCCAGAACGAAGTTGGAGATGTAACTGAGCACACCTCCGTTCGTTCTCCTCGCGAGTAAAAGATCAACTCTTGTCTTCCTTTCATTCATTTTGCCTTTGTTCAGTGAATGCTTAGGTGATTGAACCTGACATTATTTTGGTCCTTCGAGCGGGAAGCCAAGATACCTGAGGATTCCAGCGGGTGTGGTGAACTCCAGAAAGACCATGGCCATGGCAGGCTCACTAGAGAGAGCCTAAAAATCCTTTTCCAGGACTGGACCTCACCCCACCAGCTGGGATCTGACGGTTGACGGCGATCCAATGGAGGGAAGACAACAGTGGTGAGATATTTTTTTTTAGGGGGGAAGTGACTGACTGGAGGTCATTGCGCGTTAAGAATAAATAAATAAGTGTTCAGAATAAATAAATGAGCATTAAGAATAAATAAATAAAAATAAAACATAAAAAAGAAAAAAAAGCAAAGAAAGACATGAAGTAGAGATGAAATAAGAAAAGAGAAAGAAAGAAAGATAGAGAAAAGAGAAAGAAATTGTGTATAGATAAGAAATCCTGTGCATACTAGTCGATGGCAGGTCCATGAAGGACAGTGGAGTGAGAAATAAAAAAACCCTGTGAATACTAGTCAATGGCAGGTATATGACGGCGGAGTCCGAGAAATTCCGTGGAGAAAGTAGGACGGCGGAGTCTGTGTGTACACTTAAATTCCGTGTGTGAATGTTTGCGCAAACCGTATGTAAAGTGAGTGAACGGTGTGATTGGGGATTACAAATACCACTTGGTATTTTATCCGATGTAATACAGTAGGGTTGTACACAGCAGACTGGTGTGGATGCAAAGGCAATAATTCTCCACCTGAAAAGGTTGAATTGAGAATTACCACAACAGGAAATTTGAGTTGCTGTCCTACTGATGAGAAACCAGTTTTTAGAACACCTTAGGTGTTGACAAACTGGTCCAAATTTTCTAAAATGGGGATATTAGGTAGTAAAATAAAACCCAGGGATACGCTGCAGTGTAGAGATTGGAAGTTCATCGAAAAACAGGATCCTGATAAAACTCAGTATTTAGATACATGGATAACTGAACATGGCTTTAATGGTCAGTTAAATACACAAAAAATAGCCGCATTGCAGGGATCAATCATAGGAAAGACGAAAAAGACCCCAAAAAGATGAAGAAAAATGGCTTTGAGGAAACAGAATATTGGATGAGGGTAGCCTTAAAAAGAGAAGAGGGATACAGGAAACAAAAAGAGAATGAAAACAAAATAAGCAAAGGAAAGGAATGCGAAAAGTCAGATAGAGCAAATTACACTGAAATAGGAAGAGTAAAACAAAAGGATGATGAGACTTTTGAGCAACACAAAGTGAGAATGACAGCTGTGTTTAAAAATCACAGCGGGCTACAGGAAAATGGTAATGTAAATGGGCCATTTCAACAGCAGTTGAAGAATGCTTTACATGCAGGCTCAAGAGAGGTAATTCATAAGTGGGTAAATAAACATTTCCTTTGCCTGCCAACAGGTACCCTGGAGGAGTATGTAAATCACGCCCTCCATGCTGAGAAGATAGAAAATAAAAAGAAGCAGAGGTCTATAGACAGGACAGGTCAGGTAGGACAGGTAGGACAGGAGGTCTTTTATCGAGGTGGAAAGGGCCTAGGTAGCTTTAGAGGACAAAGGGGCAGACGACAGAGAGGAGGAAGAATAGGAAGAGGAGCAAACAGGCAAAATACATCAGGCTGCTGGCGTTGTGGTAAAGAAGGCCATATAGCAAGAGATTGCCCTGAGAAAAAGCAACCTTCAGCATGACTAGGATAGGAAGCATCTAAACAGGATTTAGAGGCTGATCAAGGAACAGATGAGTTTCTAGATGAAGAGGTCCTCCTAAATTTACAAGAGATATTGGCCTTTGATGAAATAACTGAGCTGAAATAACCTTATTGGTAAATGGGTCACCAATTACCTTTTTATGTGACACTGGTGCATGTAGGATTGCTTGTAATAAATTAATTCCAAATGATAGAGCAAGAGAAATGTGTCATAGTCAGATTTGCAAGTGGAAAACTGTCTAGAGTAAAAGAATTAGAACCTGTGTGGTTGAGGGACCCAGAAGGACACTGAGTTGGTTGCATGAATTGAAATTAGGTTTACTTTTACAGAACAATGAGAGCCCAAGTTGTGGGGATGTGATTAATTTACAGAAAAAGATTATTGATGGCACAATTTATACTTACATGATCCGACAGACAAGGTATATCATTCTGATGATGGGTTTTACTTAATTGTATACTTGTGTCTTTTTCAGAAAGAGAGGAGTAGGTGTTGTGAAATCTTAATTGAATGAAGAAGTGAGCATGAGAAACCCTTGTAGGAGCATAGGTGTTTCCTGATTTTGTAGTTTTTGATTTGATACCTTGATAGTTTTGAGTGGCTTTGGTAAGGCTACAGTGAATTTGGAAAATTAAAAAAAAAAAAGGAGTGAGGAAAGTTTGACAGAGGGCAATGGGTATTGGTGTAATCGTAACTCATGAGTGTGCTGTAACAAAGAGTTAACAGCTCTTTGAAGTTAGATGCTCGTTCCCAAGTAGGGGGAGGAAGTCAGAGAGAGAGTTTGGTGATTGAAGAAGGTGTGACTTGAACAAATGAATAAGGATAAGAATTAGGTTCTGCTGTAAGGATGATTTGAAGAAATAAATATGTTATGTTTCATACTTCAGTTGATGATCTTTCTATTAAGGTAACTGTAGTTAGTAACTGGAATGAAATGCACAGATGGAAATGACACGGAAAAAAAAGATGGTAATTTGATAAGAAGGGCTAGTATTTACATTAGAAATAGAAATAGAAATAGAAATAGAAATCCCTTTATTGTCATTGTACTCAAGTGTGCAACGAGATTAGAGGGCTCCCCTCTCCAGTGCAATACAACAATAATACAGACAAATATATAAATTAGATAAATAAATAAGACTGAATAGGGCATATAGAAACACATCACAATGCTGTTTTGCAAGGTTAGGGTGGTCTCGTGTGTGTGTGAGAGTTCAGTATGGAGATGGCTCTCGGAAAGAAACTGTTTCTCAGTCTATTGGTCCTTGATTTGATGCATCTGTAGCGCCTGCCAGAGGGCAACAGGTCGAACAGGTGTGAGTTTGGGTGGGTATTGTCTTTGACGATGTTGAGAGCCCTTCTGAGGCACCGGGCGGTGTAGATGTCCGACAGCGAGGGGAGAGGGCAGCCAATAATCCTTTGCGCTGTTTTGACTGTCCTCTGGAGCCTCACTCTGTCCGCCTCAGTGCAGCCGCTGTACCAGGTGGAGACAGAGTACGTCAGCAGGCTCTCGATGGACGAGTGGTAGAAGGCCAGCAGCAGCTTCCTGTCCAGGTTGAATTTCCTGAGGACTCTCAGGAAGTGCAGACGTTGGCGGACCTTCTTTACCACTGCTGTGGTGTTGTGACTCCAAGAAAGGTCATCGGAGATCTGTACTCCCAGGAACTTGAACGTGTGGACCCTCTCCACACACACGCCTTCGATGCAGAGGGGGGGCGGCAGCGTCTTGTTCCTCCTGAAGTCGACGACAATCTCCTTTGTTTTAGCAGAGTTAAGGTGCAGTCTGTTGTCCTTGCACCAAGTTGTCAGTCTCTTTACCTCCTCTCTGTAGGCTGTCTCGTAACCTTCCGAGATCAGACCGACCACTGTCGTGTCGTCAGCAAACTTGACGATGGTGTTGTTGCCGTGGGCCGGGCTGCAGTCGTAGGTGTAGAGGGCGTACAGGAGAGGGCTCAGCACGCATCCTTGGGGGGAACCGGTGCTCAGCATGAGGGTGGAGGACGTGTAGGGGCCGAGCAACACAGTCTGGGGTCTGTTGGTCAGAAAGTCCTTAATCCAGATGCGTGTGAGGGCAGGGAGGCCGAGAGTGTCCAGTTTGGCGACGAGGATGTCTGGGATGATCGTGTTGAATGCCGAGCTGTAGTCCACAAAGAGCATCCTTGCATAGCTCCGCTGTTGTTCCAGGTGGCCCAGTACAACATGCAGAGCAGTGTCGATGGCGTCCTCAGTGGATCTGTTAGCCCGGTATGCAAACTGGTAGGGGTCCAGAGTGGGAGGAAGGCAGTCCCTGATGTGCTGGAGAACCAGCCTCTCGAAGCACTTCATAATGACTGGTGTGAGAGCAACAGGACGGTAGTCATTCAGGTGGACGGCTGGTGACTTTTTGGGGACAGGAATAATGGTGGAGGTTTTCAAGCAGGAGGGGATGACTGCCTGAGCCAGGGAGCGGTTGAAGATCCTGCAGAAAACATGTGACAGTTGGTGGGCACATGCTCTGAGGACCTTGCCTGGTATTCCGTCGGGTCCAGTAGCTTTTCCTGGGGTTGACCGTGTTCCTCTACGATGAGTGGGGGGGAGTTGGAGCTTGAAGTGCGGGGGTGTGATGGTTGGGGCGAGTCAAAGCGAGCGAAGAAGCAGTTAAGCTCCTCTGCCAGCGATGCACTCGGGTCTACAGAGGTCGTGCTGCTGCCACGGAAGTTGGTGATGCTCCGTAGACCCTGCCACACCTCCCGTGGTCTGTTACTGGCAAGGTGGGCCTCCAGCCTCCCCTTGTAGGTTGCCTTTGCTAGCTTGATGCCTTTGCTCAGGTCAGCACGAGCCACCCTGTACTGGGCTTTGTCGCCTGACCTGAAGGCAGCGTCACGGGCCTTGAGGAGAGCGCGAACCCTGCTGGACATCCAGGGCTTCGCATTTGGGAAGGTCCGTATAGTCTTTTGTTGGGACACAGTTTCCATGCAGAACTTGATGTAGTCCAGTACACAATGCGTGTAGACATCAAGGTCCTGATGATCAAAGAGGTCCCAGTTTGTGTCATGAAAGCAGTCCTGTAATTCACTCATGGCGTCGTCACGCCAGGTTTTCACAGTCTTTGTGGTAGGCCTGAATCTGCGCCTGAGAGGGGTGTACGCAGGTGCGAGCTGCAAGGACAGGTGGTCTGACTGGCCGAGGGGGGCGAGTGGGAGGGCTCTGTATGCGTGCTTGATGTTCGAGTACACATGGTCGAGAGTGTTGTCTCCCCTCGTCGGGCACTTGACATGCTGGTGAAACTCTGGGAGTACAGTCTTTAAATTGGCCTTATTAAAGTCTCCCGCTACAATGTGACCGCCATCAGGGTGCGCCCGCTGATGTTTATTGATGACGCACGCGAGTAGCGAGAGCGCCGTGCTAGTGCTAGCGTCGGGAGGGATGTAAACAGCTGTGAGAATCACTACCGTTAGCTCCCTCGGGAGAAAATAAGGCCGGCATTTAACGGACATGAACTCGATGTCGGGGGAAGAGTGCTTCTCGACGATCGTGCTATCGCCGCACCAGTTCTCATGCACGTAAACACAGAGCCCCCCGCCCCTCCTCTTACCGGTGTCCCTCGTCCGATCCGCGCGATGTAGCGAGCGCCCGGCCAGCTGGATGCTAGCGTCGGGGACGTCTGCGTGCAGCCAGGTTTCCGTGACGACGATCACACTGCTATCGCGCACATAGCGGTTTCCCAGGATTTGTAATCCCAGGTCGTCGATTTTGTGGACCACGGATCTGGCGTTGGTGAGGTGCAGACTCGGTAGTGGTTGCCTATGGGGCTGCCGTCGCAGCCGTTGCAAGACACCGGACCTGCAGCCTCGCTTCTGCTTCCTCTCTCTGCGTCGCCTGCGCCGCCTCCCGGTCCCGATGACCAGCCACGGTGAGCCGGGCAGCCTCGCCAGTTCGTTCGGAATTTTGCGATCATAGCAAAATTCCTCTGTGATGGTTATTTCGCATCGATATCCAATGTTCACGATGTCCTGGCGGGTATATCGATGTTGTGCCTCAGTTGATGCCAATAAGAGCAAGCAAACACTAATAAAAAGTAATAAGGAGCACTGTGAGGGGGAGCTGTTAGCCGCTGCGTCCATGCGCGCCGCCATCTTAACATCCAAGGAATTAAAGCAGAGAAGAAATTAGAGACTACAAATAACATTGATGTGTACTTGTTCACTTTGAGGTAGAACTGGTTGAAGTAAAATGAGTCATAAAGTTAGAAAAATAGGAAATAAAAATAAAATTAACATGCTTAAGATTAACAAATTATTGTAAAGTCTGAGTTCCAAATTATGCAGAAATTACTGTGCCACTGAGTAAAATGATGAATGAGGAAAACCTCTAAATGACATTGTCCTTACACTGGACTGATAAAGCATATTCAGCTTTTGTGAAAGGAAACAAGTGTTCGTATTAAGTATGGCACTGACCCTTTGTCCAGATGCAAAAGGCCTTAGTTTTAGTGTAGAAACATGGAGATAAGATGAAACCAATCGCATACTTCTATTCCAAACTAGACAACGTAGAATGTGCATTGAAGCACTGCATGAGAACAGTTAATGCAGTATCTATTGCTGTAGATATAAGATTAAGATAAAGATGGTCTTTTATTAGTCCCACAATCTGGAAATTGCAGAAACAAGTGCAACCATAGTTTTGTTCCATCCTCTGGTTTTGAGAGTACCACGTGCGGTTTCTGCATTGCTTTTGCTGATGAACATGACGTTTTTGTCACCGGCGGGACATTTATAGTGTATGAATACATTGTTATCAAAACCACATCTGATTATAGAGAGATGTACAACATTAAACCCGGCTGTCATTATTATGTCAGGAGGATGGTACAAAACTAGATTGTTATGAGTTAGTAGAAAAAAGTAACCAAAAGTAAAGGCATCAAAAAGATTCGCCTTCAGAAAACGGAGAAGTGCTATTTGTAGATGGAAATAAATAAATAAATAAATAAATAAAATACTGTAGTTGTATCAAATGACACTGGGAAAAAGAACTTAGCAGTTACTCCTCAAATTACTCAGCTCATGCAACAGAATTAGTATCTTAAACAAAAGCGTGTAAACTAAAGAGAGTAAATTGTGTTACTATTTACACATATAGTCGTCTTAAAATGTGTAGCGCATACATTGCATAAGTGTTTTCCTTGAATACACATTGCAGACAATACAGCTAAAGAAGCTGTTGCGGACATACACGTTTTAGTGATAGAAGTCCCAAAGTTAAACAAAGGCTTTGGAGGAAAATGGTGTAACATCGCTACGTGATCTCTGTATGACCAAACAATAATCTTTACAAATGGGCTGCTATATTGAGTCATGGGATAACACATGTCTCAACAGGGGAAATGGTGCATCAGATATTACGTTATTATACGGCTTACGGCTTTAATGCTTATTCGAAACATTTTTGTAGGGCATGTTTAACGTGTGCGAAACACAATTCACAAGGTAATTTGAGTCCACGCAGAGGACGCTTTCCTACACCACAATATCCATTTCAAATTATTCATATGGACTTATTTGATAAAAACCAAAGTGAAGAAAAAAAATAAAATAAATGTTTGGTCATCATAGATGTGAATTCGAAATGGTTAGAACTCTTTCTAACCAACAAATCCAGATGCATTGACAGTGGCAAAAGTACTTTGTAAGGATATCATTCCGAGATATGGTATTCCTGAAAATAATAAACAGTGATAATAGTACCCATTTTGTTAACTAACTTGTGAAAGAGATAGGAATGTTTCACGTTGATTTGAAAGATAATTGTGCTTACCACCCTCAAAGCTCTGGATTGGTGAAAAGAATGAACAAAAAAAAAAAAAGTGAAAAGGCTATGCATTGAGGAAACGGGGAGGCAGTGGACACAGTGTATGGAAATTAGTAAAACTGTTTGTAAAAACGACAAGCACTGTGACTTTCCATTGAATGTTATGCGAGTCGCCTCTCTGTCCACTTTTAAACCTCGCTTGAAGATGAATATTCGGGCCTTTGACTCAGCATGAGACTGTTGCTGTTCTGTTGTTTTTCTGGTATCTACTGTAAATGTGTTTATGTGAGTTAATTTGAGTTATATACAGAGAGTTGCACTGTATTGTATTTCATTGTATTTAGGACCGAGACGTTGTAAAACATTGTTTGGAAGGCCTTATAGAATACCTCAAATTTAAGAACAAATGGGAAATAGATGCTGAAGCAACTTTAGCTGACTACATGTGAAAAGTGTTAGAAAAACAAAGACAGGCACAAATTTAGAGTGGTGAGGATCTTTCTGTCTCCTAGCAGGGCACTAAACTAGTGGAGCCAGGAGACTGGATGCTTGAAAGAAGTTTGAAGATAAGACATATGTAATTACCCAAGGGGGAATGCCATGTTTAGTTTTATTGACAGCTCTCACAGCTGTAAATATAGTAGAAGAGTCAACATTGGTTCATTTGACACATGTAAAAAGGTCATTTTGGTTGAAATCTCCTACAAAGGAGATGAGCGGAAGTCTGATGATAGGGTGGTCTTATTTCATAAGACACCAGACTAAGTAGAGGGGATATTTCAGACAAAATGACCCTGAAGTGGTTAAAAGCAGCTGTTCTATGTTGGATGTATACAATTTTATTCTGATATTTTTGTTGTTGTGTTATATGTGGGAACAACCCAGAGTTACATAAACAAACTATGATGTGACTATAGTACAATACCAACAGTAAGAATCCCAATTACTAATCAAAATGGATTTGCAAACACCAAGCAGATAATTGAAAAAAAAAAAGTGATGGGACATATTTGTGGAGCTTGGACGACATGTTGATAGATTTGAGTTGGAACCATGAGTAATACTCAAGTGGGCAACTATTGGTCCACAGAACAAAGTTACAGGAGAAAGTCTGTACTTTCGTGAAAAGATAGCAATTGGACAACGAGATATCCAAAATAAGCAAATGAAATTGTATTATTGATATTATATTAATGCTTATCTTGATAATACATGTATGGATTGGGTCAGCGTGTATCCTGTGACTAGAGTTGATGTAGATGAACATGTTTTCTATGATAGTTGCTCTTGAAAATTTAAATAGCATTAATGTTGCTGACAGAGCTAAGCGGTTAGGAATCTTTTCACCACCACTGTGTCTGGTTTTGATAGTGGTTGAAATAAACTTCAATCCACTATCAAGAGGGGAAATCTGGTGGTGGTGTGGATATGATAGATCATTTGATAAATCACCCAAAAATGTAAAAGGTTTTGAGACTTAGTGCATATCTGTATGTGTTTTTCATAACTAGGCCCTGCTTATAGATTATTGGTAGTTTCTGGAGAGTGCCATTTCACAAAATGTAATTGATTGATCGTAAATGGTATGTTTTATATTGTTTGTTAATAAACTGTGTGAACTGTCCAATGTCATGACAGGACATCGGTGACGTTAAAAAAGAGAAAGCAGAGTATCACGGCAAAAAAAAAAAAAAAAATGATTCAACATACATGGAAGCCATCGGTGTTCTCCTTAGTGTAAGTAAGTAAGTAAGTGTAAATTAACAGATCAAGTAACAGGATTTGAGTCCTCGAACGAAGAACAAAGAACGCAGACAGGTCAACTGCATCATCACAACGTGCAAAAATTAGGTAATTGGACGCAAAGTGGGTTTGAAACTGTGCATGAACGGCTATCAACCAATCTCTAATGGCATTCCGAAACAGGATGACTGTTGATGTATTGTTGGATGAGAGAGGTGGTGTTTGTGCTATGTTCGGTAAACAATGTTGCACATTTATTCCCAACAACACAGCGGTGGGTGGTCGTCTAACCAGGGCCATAGAGGTCTCAGGACTCTTCATGGTAAAATGAAAGGACAACTGGTCTGTGTATATATATATATATACACATATATATACACATATATATATATATATATATATATACATATATATATATATATATATATATATATATATATATTTGTTACTTTGGAATAAAGACATTAAATTGATGTAATTTTGTTTTAGAAAAATGCTGTAGTTTTTTTCTCTGAATACAACCTACAAACGGTTAAAAAGGACATTCTGAAATGTTTTTTTTTTGGGCTATCAAATATTTAGTTTGACACTCAAACCGCACACTATTCGTGTCAATTTGTTTGGTTCTATCTCCATGAGTATTTTTTTGTGGTGCATCAAAAGCGTGTTTTAACTTACTTAGGTAAGACAGGTTTAGTGGAGAGATGAGGCCAAACAGCATCACACATCTATGTGCAAGAGATGGCAACTGACAAAGAACCTTCACACCTACAATAACTGCCCCGATGTAATGTGGTGGCTGAAGATCCTCTTCCTCCCGGACAACAAACACCACCATGGTGCACTTGGCAGGCTCTTGATCCAATTCATCCTACAGACCACCATGATAAAAGACAAATTCATTAGAGTTATTTAGATTAAATTTTTTTCCACCATGAAAAAAAAACAAACAACATATATATGTGTGTGTGTGTGTGTGTGTGTGTGTGTGTGTGTTTATATATATATATATATATATATATTTTTTTTTTTTTTGGAAGCATCTTTCAGGACACTCAAGGCCGCTGTACAGAGTAAAATACGAAAGTAAAAACACAAATACGGGTAGAAACACCAACACGTAAATCAAGCAGGATAAAATACAATAAAGTGGATGAGGGACATATCTGGAATTGGAGAGAGTAATTAAGGCGGAACAGATTGGTTTTGAGTTTAGTTTTAAACACAGGGAGGGTGGTGCAATTACAGAGGTCAGGTGGAGAGAGTTCCAGAGCTGGAGAACCGAATCGCTGAAGGCTCTGTCCCCCATGGTGGCAGGCAAGGGGTGGAGTGAGGAGGATGAAGACCGGAGAGCGCGGGATGGAGTGGGAATATGGATGATGTCTGAAAGGTAGGGAGGGGCGAGGTTGTGAAGAGATTTGAAAGTCATGTGTCATGTCATTATCCACTCCGCTTATCCGGTACAGGGTCACGGGAGGGTGCTGGAGCCTATCCCAGCTGACTACGGGCGAAAGGCGCACTACACCCTGAACTGGTCGCCAGCCATAGATTTGAAAATATATAGAAGAATTTTGAAAATGATTTGTTGATTGACTGGAAGCCAGTGGATCTGCTGAAGGATGGGGGGTTGATGTGATAGGTGGAAGGTGATTGGAATCCATTGCACATCCTTGAGGCACCCTAAAGCTCCCGTATGTCTGTCACTGAGTCTTGAATTTTTACTTAGTAAACTGAATTTGAGCATATGCAGTATTGAATTTTTGGTGAGGAGACCTTTTTTTTGAGGAATTAAAAACGCATTTTAAAGTCCTACATTCAAGTTTATTGGGATATAGTTCTCAACAAAAACATTATGATCGAAAAATTCAGAATCAAATTAAAAATATACAATTTATGTAATTCGAATTCAGTTTTTCAATTCAATAATTCAGTGTTCAATTCAAAACATTCAGGTTTCAATTCAAATATCAAAGTTAAGATATTCACATTCAAATAACCAATATTCAGATTTAGTTTCAAGTGGGACAAATATCAGACCATAGTCCAGCAATTAATCCAAACTCTGTGTCAAATTAAGTGATGATTGTACTGCCTTTATTATTTTAGAGGAGGAGTAATACCTGCTGCTGTATCTTCTAGTGCTGGACGATTAATCAAAATTTAAATCGTGATTTAGATTTCTTAATTTTGAAAATGTTCTAATTGAGGGAAAAATGTTTCAGATTAAGAAAGAGTTCAAACAAATTACATATGTTCAATTTGAGAGAACCTGGCTAACCAAGATGGAACTTTACACCCTGGAATTGAAGGAGATACTTGGAAAAAAAGGCCGAGTTACTGGCACTGAAATAAGACCTATGCTCAGTTCACTCAGTCATGTAAGAGGGTTGTGTTTTATTACTGCAAATAGAATTTGCATCAAACTATTTTGGATAAGTCCATCATAAGCATTAACAGAATAAAACAATAAAAGATCTGTTAGAGCTTATGGATATCTTGCTATTTTTTTTATTTAAAGTTGAGATGCACTTTTTGGGATGTAAGCAATGCATATGTGAGCTTTTATTTATTTAAGACACTTAATCATCTTGTGTCTTTTTAAATAGCAAAACGTTGAAGCTGGAAGGGAGGGCATAATCCATTCCTTGATGAAATTCCTCGGACAGTCTGCAGAGGAACTCATCACGGACTACCAGGTAAATTACAACAGTATTACGTTTTTAAAGCTGCAATTAACTCATAGACTGTGCAGCAAACATTTTTATTTGTCACAATATTCAAATAAATTAATTGCTGCCAGTATGTGACCTGCTCTGGCTAAAGGGTTGGCATTTGGCAAAGGTTACTTTCGGGTAATTGACAAAATAAATCAGAAGGTCCAAAGTTTCGATTTTGAGATTTCTACAAAAATCCTATCCTTGAGGTTGAGGTTTCTATTTTAATTTCCGTTTTCATTGCCCTTTTTATTTATTTTTTGATTCTCATATATGCTGTTATAAACATGTAATGCAGATTGCAAATACTGTCACATATCACTGGTGTCCGGCTGAAACATGTTGTCATAATTTGAGTAATTTCATGTTTTTCTAGATCTAATCTATTGGTCAATCCACACGAGTGGGTGTTACTTGTAAATATTACTGACCAATCTCAAATGTTGAAAATGGTTTGCTCTCTTTGGATGATGCAGTGTTAATGATTGCAAAAACGTGCCATTGGAAGTCTCCTGCAAGGTGAAGATTCTGGAGCTTCTTGGATACTGCCTGAAGACAGCGATATTCAGAACTATAAAAAGCAAACACAAATTTGGGACATTATGCACCTAACCATGGATGTATATGCTCTTTCAGGAAGTCAGCAGAGAACAAGCAAAAGAGGACCAGGCCAAGCAAGTACTGAAGGTCTATGTCAGGGGTGTCAAACTCATTTTTATGGACGGGCCACATCGTAGTTGTGGTTTCCCTCAGAGGGACTGTGAAACCATATAAATTGATTGGAAAGCCAGTTTTGAAATCAGAAGCTAGTAAGTAATTGTTCAACAATTTTTCAATTTATTTTAAAAGGGGAGGATTGGTAACAAATAATTGGCAATATCTCATATCTCAGTGTTGTTGTGAAGAAAATATGCTAGAAACAGGAAGTTGATGCAGATGATTTGCCCTTTGCGGGCAACATAAAATTAGGTTGTGGGCCAGATCTGGCCCCGGGCCTTGAGTTTGACACACGTACTCTATGTCTTCCAAGCAAGTGAGGGACAAGAAGACACATCCCATGCCTCTGTTTCCATTGTTGCTTAAGAAAATGAGGTTGTGGAAATGTTGCCAGTCTCCTGCTCATGGGAATTAACTATGCGCTGAACTTACTAAATTTGCAGTACCCGTTTGAGGTGCATCAGAAGCTCTTTCTTGAGATAGATGGCCTGAAACTTGCACTCGGAGTCCATTCCCTGACTCTCCATTGAATGTTAGGCAAGCCCCCTCTCTGTCCACTTTTAAAACGTTTTGAAGACACATTTTTATTCTTTAGCTTTCGACTCAACATGTGACTGTCGTTGTTCTTCTTGTATCTACTGTACGTGTTTTAATTTGTGTTCTAATTTCCTGCTAATTTATACAACACCGTATGAAAAACACTTTGTTACAGCTCCAACTATTATAATTGCAAGTTATTTGTACATGGGTATTTCTTGTTTCGTGGACTAATACTGTGCGCAAATGCAAATGCTCGGCCTTTTATCACAAAAAATGTCCGAAGGGCAAGATCTTAATTCCTCCTCTAATATAAAACCTTCCCGAAGAACAAATCGTATAATTCTAACTTGCTAGATTTAGTCCAATGCACGATACATTTAGGCTAACTCGACGTCGCTCCAGTCAGTAAAGCACGCTTTATGGTTCACCAAAATGCATACCGTGAAATTCTTACCTTGTTTATGCGACGAGGATATTATCCCGTAAGGAGTTACACTGACGCTGTACTGCTTCTTTTTGTATTTCTCTGTTCAGGTCGTCCCTCCCGCATTTCGCCCAAAGTCAGACGGGATAGGCGGCAGCACCTCCCCGCAAGCCAGTACAAGATAGGCGGTGTGGAAGATAAAGATAACACGTCCCTCCGTTTGGATCGGGTATTGTGTTTTCTTTAGAGCTTTTGGTTCGTGTGCACTGTGCAACACAGTCTGAGCGCAAATACAAATGCTCGGCCTTTTATAAATAAAAAAAAAATCCGAAGAACAAGACCATCCTCGTCTAATATAAAACCTTCCCGATGAACGAACCTTATAAAACTTGCCCTCCGTCACAGCAAAACAATTTCTGCAACAATTTCATAATCCATTTGTAAAAAGACAACGGTAAGATTTCGTCCAGTGTACGATCAGTTTAAGCAAACTGGGTTTAGCTAGTCAGTAAAACACTCTTTATAGTGTAGCAACGTTAGTAACGCTAAATTCTTACCTAGTTTATGAGACGAGTGCTGTACTTGACTATTTTTTGTAATTTATTATTATTATTTTTTTTAATGCTTTATAGAGCAAATTGCACCTATGACAGTTGTTATTACCACAGAAGCCATCTCAAATGGTTGCAAACTCTGAGGGTGACTTTGAACCGGAAGTCCCGCCTCAATCGTCATCTGATTGACAGCGGAATCCTGGAGCCAGAGAAGAGAAAAGAATCAGACACGAAGTTGAAGAAGCGGAAAAAAAATAAACATCGAATCTCCAAGTTCTCGCAACGAGGGTGACTGTTGGGGTCTGGAGAAGTGACCGGGAGATGGAGAGCCCCGTATTTTGGTCTTGGTAAGAGGGTAACTCACTTGATGTTGACGAGGGAACCTATGCCGCTATGCTATATACCGGCGTGAGAAAACTACGGCCCGGGGGCCACATGCGGCCCGTTAAACGTTTTAATCCGGCCCGCCGAATTTGAAAAAAAAAAAAAAAAACCTTGTTAATGTTTTATTTTCAAAATAGTGTGGTTTTTCAAAGACAAGCTTTTGTTCACTTTCATTTAAAATTAAATGTATTTTTTTTCTCAGATGAGATGAGGTTACCAAAACACTCCATCCATCTGCTCCTGGTCCAGCCCCTCTGTCAAATTTTAGAACCCATTGTGGCCCGCCAATAAAAAAGTTTTCCCACCCCTGCTATATACTATAAGCTATGTTAATGTCGTCAGGCCATTATAGAGTATTTCTTCTGACATTTTGAAGGAGAAATAATACTCAACGTTTTATTTTTTTATGATGTTTGAGGCATTCTGACTGAAATACAGTTCAATTGAGGTTACCAGTAGTCATTTCCATTACCTGTCAATGTAAATTAGAATGTAACTTACTACAGTGAACCCTCGGTTATCGCGGTTAATGGGGACCGAGACCACCCGCGAAAACTGAAAATCCGCGAAGTAGCGGCGCACCTTCAAAAATGCTTAAAAAAAAAAAAGTGCGAAGTAGCGGCGCACCTTCAAAAATGCTTTTAAAAAAAAGTGTGAAGTAGCGGCGCACCTTCAAAAATGCTTAAAAAAATAAATAAATAAAATAATAATATATATATATATATATATACGGGTAGAGAGAGAGAGGGTGAAATGCATGTTATAACAAAAAAAAAAAATTATTAAAACATTTTTTTATTCCCCAGCCATTATTTTTGTATTTATTCAATTACTTCTTTTTGTATTTATTTAATTACTTCGACTTTTACCTGCTGGTACGCCGTCCGGTGTGCCCTGGCATTCTTCATTTATTTATTCATTTATTCATTCATAACTGACAGCCTCGCGCTCCGCTCATGCCCGGGCGGAAGGTGTTCCTCTTCGGCTTAACAACCACGCACGCCGGCCGGTCTCCTCCGGAGCTCTCGCACGGTCCCGAACGGAGCGAAATGTCGCCCCGCTAGTGCCCGGGCGGAAGTTGTTCCTCTTCGGCTTAACTGCCACGCACGCTGGCCGGAGCTCTGGTACGGTCCGAACCGCGCGAAACGTCGCCCCAAATCGTGCCCGGGGGAACGTGCTCTTCTTTGTCCACTCTCCTCTTCGCCCACGTTCTTCTTCGGCGGACGCCGGCCGTCTAACCACTCCAGCGCCCCGTCGTGCCGCTCGGCGAAACTACAATGCCCCCGAATATTTTTTAGACCCGCGAAGCACTGAACCCGCGAAAGGTGAACCGCGAAGTAGCGAGGGTTCACTGTATTGCAACCAGATACCTATAAAATGTCATTTAATTTGCACTGTTTTGATCGCCACTGTTTTGCTCATTGAACAACAAATGAAAAGATGAATCATACACAGTGTTTGTAAAGATAATTGTCAATGTTTTATTAAATGAAATTCCAATGTAAAATTGTGTAATATTGTGTTATATAATGGGTCTACAACATACATTTCTCACAGACAAGTAGAGCTTTTTCTCATGAAATGTGTTGAAAAAAAACTAACATTTGAACATTGTTTTGCGTTACAACATCCGTGTTTACTGGTCATAAATTATTAACTTAAGTTTAATATACACTACACGAGCTGGGTAGCCACCACGCCTCAACCACCATAACAAGTTCGCTAACCCTTTAAGTCGAACGAGGTAGCTAACATATCGGGTTCAATTTGTACCAAAAATATGCTGTTGTGCCTTGTGTCTCTGTATATGTCGTCATGACGTGTCATTTGACAAAGCCTTGTGTCGATGTTAGTTGTCGATGTAACAGTCTTATGTTAGATGTCAATGTATGTCTATGTTAGATCTCAATGTGTCGATGTTAGATGTCAATCTATGTGTCTATATTAGATGTGTTTATGTTAGATGTCTATGTAAATGTTTGTTAGATGTCGATGTGTGTAAGATGTCTATGTAGAGGTTGGTTAGATGTCGATGTCTATGTAAATGTTTATGATGGATGTCGATGTGTCTGTTAGATGTCCGTGTTTGTTAGATGTGATTGTAATGGTTTATGTTATAGACGTCAATGTAAGTGTCAATGTTAGATGCCCATGCATGTTTGTTAGATGTCGATATATGTGTCATTGTTACATTTCAACGTAAATGTTGTTCGTGCAAGTTTCCAGTCCTCCAGCCACGTGACATCATGTGCGTCAAAGTGATAACTCGTACATTTCACGGAGGGAAAAAAAACAGACACCATTGGTAGTTTTGACCGGGAAAAAAAAAATCATTTATTTTTTTCGAACACCTCATGTCTCTTTCAGCGTAAGAATAAACATGACACGACCAAAATAAAATATACCAACACAGGCAAATATTTAAGGAGCACTCAAGAGATACACTTCAGCTCATTTAATCCCACCTATTTTTACTAACGCAAACCCTTCAATTCTAGCGCCCACAGAATAGTGTGCTATAATGCTATAAAAATATGGAGCCTTTACCTGACAGCGTTTGAATATAACTGAATTCCCATTGCTCACGAAAAACTGAGAAACTAAGAACAAACATTTCAAGCACAAGCTTGACTTGACTTCAACAGTTCTATTTTTTCTTTCGTGACAGCTCAGACATCAAAATAATGCTTTCCTTCTATAAAATAAAAACAGCATGACAAAAGGTGCTGAAATAAACTATATACGGAAGTGCGTGAGTGACAGTGTGTGCATGTGTTTTTGCAACGCATGTGTACACCCCGCCATACAAATTACACAATTCGTTGGGTATGTGGTATACACTTAAAAACAATTGCCTTGGAGCAAGTGAACACAACACGTCTCACACTGTATACATGCTGTAGAAGGGCTGGGCGATATGACCTCAAATCAATATCGCGAGAAATCGAGCAATTTTACCTCGATAACGATAAATGCACAATAAATTCCCACGTGGACTAAAATCAAAATAAATGCAGGAATTGCATATTGACTGTTTTTTTTATTGACCAACTGGTACACTTTACTTTCAATGAAAAATAAAAGTACAAAAATCATTTGTATGAACATTCCAAATAGCTTGCAGGGTTCGCGGTTAACTTTAAAAACTGCTTGCCCATAGGGCAAGTGCCACTAAAATTTGCCTTGCCCGAGTGGCCAAATTACTTGCCCGACTTGGGCAAGTGACAATTTTTTTTCTCTAAGAATAAAATGTTTATGGTTGTAAAATGTGCGCCACAAATGTAAATAAACATATAATCTGATAAGCATAAATTAATCTTGTTTTCATCATCAACCATGAAACCCTACTCACAAGAGCAAATGTATCATCCTGTGCAGTTATTGAAAATGTTAATTGTAGTTTTAATAATTAACAAATCTGCATGTTAAATTGGGAAAATGATATTACAGCAATCCAGATGATCAATTTTAAGTCCAGGAGAGCGTATTAATTGAGGAATCACATGAGTAAATTATGAGTGTGGCAAATTTGTGTATTCCTTTAAGACCAGTGCCTGTGGTGCTGCCTCCATAAGTTTCATAGCATAAACAGAACACAGTCACTGACACTATGTCAGGTCACATCATGGAGCTAATGAATTAACAGCCAATAATCAAATATTACTCCCTTCCTTACTCACAACTGAATTGTCTACTTAAAAATATTCGAGCTATTTTAGTCATGTCAGAGGAATCCGAAATGTTCGGATTTGAACGAACTCGTCGCCACTCGTAAACATGCGCAGAAGGTAAGAAAACTTCCGGCTGTCAATTTTCGGCCAAAATATCGTAGGTTTTTGTTGTGTTTTTCAAACTTCAAATGAGGATGCTACGACAGCGAGTTCCAATACTGCGGGATTTATTGACGTCCACTTTAACTCGACATTCACTGAACTAACTGATCCCCGTAGCGCCCGCCCATTACCCCCGATAAGGCCAATGGACCATACCAAAACATAAGGGGTTGTCTGGGTTAAACCATCACCATACAGTGCACACAAACAGATCACACCACCGTTTTCGTCAAAATTAAAGATATTTGGCTGCTTTAAAAAATGCTTGCCCGGTCGGGCAAGTTGCCCATAATTTTACCTTGCCCGTGGCCAAATTTCACTTGCCCCGGGCAATCGGGAAGCGGTTAACCGCGAACCCTGAGCTTGCTTTGCATGACTTGAACAATGTCACAAAGAAAAAGGGTACCTCTTGCGAAATCTTTTTCTGCAAATAGATTGCGCCAAGATGCTCTCATGATGTAAATAATGGCAAATAAAAAAACGCGAAATAAAATGAAAGAAAATGTCAATGCAAGCCAAATAAACAAGTGGGTATTATCGGGGAAAATGTGCCGTCTCGAGTACTCTGCTGCGCAGTCGCCACTTGTCATCTATGGAATGCACAGTTAGGCTCAATCAGGGATCCATGTTGCGACCCGACCACAAGTCGGATGTAGATGCAAAATGCTTGACATGTCTAAGCTCCCGGCCCGATGTAGTCCATATCGGGAAATACGGCTTTCATGAAGCGTTTAAATCCTGTGCGCGCCACGTAACTAGACGAGCTTTATCTTTAGCTAGTGCTAGGCTATCGCGTCCACCTCTGAGACGTTCTCTCGTATGGTGTCGCCTCCGTTCATGGGCTGTTGTCACTTGTCGAACCTTGCTTCTCACTTTGAACTTTCAGCACAGCATGGTTGTGTTGTGGGTGGTGAGAAAGCTTCTGGATTTGAATCGCCAGCAAAGAGAGCGACAGACGGGTGGAGTCACATGACTAGAGGCGCTGTAGCGGTCTTAAAGGGGCATGAACATTGCCGCAGACAAAAGGCTTTTCTTTTTTTATTCATCGAATTTACCGACATGGGCAAAATGATTTCGGTCATTGTAATAAATTTCGGTAACGGTAAATTTTCGGTTTATCGCCCAGCCCTATGCTGTAGCATGGCTTTCTTTGCCGTGGGTGTCAAATATTTTACTTTGTTTTCAGAGTGCTTACAGACCTCTTGGTTTTGCCTCAAAATAATTGTCTGCAAAGCAGTCTGTGCCATCCGCATCATTGATGTGCAGGAGTAGCTTGTTGGTAATAAATAGCTGCAAGAAGTCCGCTGTTTGCCGCAGCATCCAGTGGTCCAGCGCTCGCAGTGAAAGTCTTGTCTGGCAGCCCGAACCATCCCCAAACATTTCGAGATGCACGCCCACTAAATTCCAGAAATATAAACATGGACAAACTTGACATTCTTCCAGATTCTGTCTCTTTGCATTGTTTTGAAGTTACTCCTGCAACTTTTCCACTTCTTCGATCCTCCCCATTGTCTGAAAAAGAAGTGTATATTTTGATTTGAAATAATGACCTCAACATACCAATACATTTGTTTATCATCTGAACTGGATTATTTTGAAACAACATTTGGGATGGACATCTGGGATTTGTTGTTGTGTATATTCAGAGTAATCCTTTTCTTGTATATAGCTAAAGCAATAGTCGCTGGCCTTGAAAATGGGTACAAGACTTGACCAAATTAAGATGCCATAAGGTCTAATTTGCCCCTTCTCTACCACAACCGATTTAGAGGCCATTAGTAACAGATTTGAGAAGACCACTTTTAAAGATATGAAGCCAGAGCTCGGCACCGGACCCATTTTTATTATTTATTATAATTTTAATGTATTATTGAGCAAATGACACAATATGTCAGTAGTGATTACCACAGAAGTCATGTCAAAATAGTGCAAATTCTGAGGTCGACTTCAAATCAGACAGGCGGAGACGAGCGCCAGAGAAGAGATGAGAATCAGAAGAGATGTTGAAGAAGCTAATAACAAAAAAAACAAAAAAACACATCAAATCTCCATGTAGTAGCAACGGGGATGGCTCATGGGGTCAGGAGAAGTGAGCGGGAGATGGGGAGTATGAGGTGCCGTTGGGGACAAAAGTCAGGAATCGCTTCACACTTCTGAAATGCACTCTTACACACCAGTGAAATTGTTGTTGCTCATGCATACTTATGAAACGCTATCATACATACGAGTGAAACGCTCTCATACACACTAGTGAAATAGTTGTTGCTCATACACTCGTCAAATGCGCTCATACACATAGGTGAAACATTCTCATACACACCAGTGAAAGGCGCTCAGGCACAATTGTGAAATTATTGTTATTCATAAATACAACTGAAACATGCTCATGCCCATACACGAGTGAAATGCTTTCATACAAACACCCACACTGTTGAAAATGCTGTCATGAACACAAGATCGCTTACAAATACTAAAATGTAAAAATTAATCATTTATTTAGCAGGGATGCATGGTGGGCGACTTGTTAGCACGATGGTCTCACAATGCAGAGGTCGCGGGATTGATTCCGGCTTTCCTGTTTGGAGTTTGCATGTTTCCCACACGCCTGCGTGGGTTCTCCGGTTTCCTCCCACATTCCAAACACATGCATGGCAGGTTGTTTGGACACCCTAAATTGGTGTGAGTGTGAGCGCGGATGGTTGTTTGTCTTTGTGTGACCTGCGATTGGCTGGCAACCAGTTTAGGGTGTACCCCACCTACTGCCCCAAGATAGCTGGGATAGGCTCCAGCACCCCCCGCAACCCTTGTGAGGAGAAGCCGTACAGATAATGGATGGTGGGATGGCATTCATAATGGACGGCCGCCACGGTGGGCGACTTGTGAGCACGATGGTCTCACAATGCAGAGGTTGTGGGATCGATTCCGGCTCCGGCCTTCCTGTGTAGAGTTTGCATGTTCTCCCAAGCCTGCGTAGTTTTCTCTGAGTTCGCCAGTTTCCTCGCACATTGCAAAAACATGCATCCATTTACTCTGATGCCAATGTTTTCTGTACCTTATGGCAGATTTTTCTCTTTGCCGAAGACTATTAGCACTTGTAGAGCGAGGACCTGTGCCACAGTCGTCAACTGCACCCTAAAATCAGATCATTTTGTATTTTAGACATTACACACTACACAGTTAAAGATGGTCCAAAAAAGAAAAATGGATTAATGTATTTCAACTTACATAATACTCTTTAAAGAGCTGACCAGCTCATTCCCAGAGGTACGTATTGGGGCGTATTGGTCGTCTTTACAGAAGACTCCAGGAGGTAACTCAGGTTTGACCTTCAGCCACAACAGAGTGTTGGGTGTGAGTGCTTCCAAGTCGTTGAGGTCGGAAGATGTCCTTGTGATAGGCCTGCTGTTTATAACTGCTTCAGCCTCACCAAGCAAGGTATATTGACTTTCTTCACCCGAAATTTGTTCTTTTACAGTGACATTCAGGATTTTTCTCACAGACCAAATAAGTCGCTCACAGCTTCCTCCGTGGTGGGAACCTGCTGGGGGATTGCTATGCCACTGAATACCTTTTTGCAGCAAGTGTTTCTCGATTTACTTAGTGTTCCATTCTTTGATTGATTTCTTCATTTCACTGTCAGCTGATCTAAAGTTGGTTCCGTTATCAGAATACATCTCTCTCACTTGTCCTCTTCTGACAAGAAATCTTCGGATTGCGTTGAGACAAGCATCTGTGTCACGTGAAGATGCAATTTCCAGATGTACGGCTCGTACAGCGAGACATGTAAAAATCACGCCGTATCTCTTTACTTGTCCTCTAACCCTACTTACTTAGAATGGACCAAAATAATCAACGCCAATTCTCTTGAAAGGCGGATCGTCAGGTAGCACTCTTCTGATGACTCTAGCAGCTCGAGGTATCCAAAACTGTTGATGCAGATTAGCCATCATGTGGTTCCTTCCAGCGTGAGCTGTAATCTCATGAATGTATCTCAGGACTAGCTTTGTGTTATGTGAATCCTTGGCAAGATGGCTTGCTGTTTTGCTGTTTCAGGCATGGCTGCGTGGCTCAACTGTCCACCAACCCTCATGACACCATCTTGAAGTACTATATTGAACTTGTAAAGTGGGCTACTTTTCTTCACCCTTTTTTGTTTTTCAAATATGGCTAAATCTTTTTTGAAACTTCGCCTTTGACAGTATTTCACAAGTTCTCTTTCTGCTTTATCCAAGTCGTTGCAGGTCAAATACTTTCCTTTGACAGTTCTCTTGAATAAATTCATCTTGCCTTCTTCACCTAATGTGATTAACTCCTTTCTATTTTCCTTTACTCTGTCAGTAAGTCTTTCAGCTTTAGAAACCAGGCTACGGCCTGCTTCAATGCTGTCCAAGACGAATAATGGTTCATCCACTGGCCCAGAGAATCTTTGGGCTACAGTGACTGAATTACATGCACTTGAGTCACTCATTTGACCTCCAGGTCATTAATTGGTAATTTGAAGTGTTTTTTGTGTTTAACTAAATTCCTGGACACTGCCTGATTTTTTTCAGAGCTGTACAACCACTAGAAAGGGTGGTTCCCACAATGTGAGTTTTGCTCAGGTGGCCCAACAATGTCACAAAAACAAGTAGGGGTGTGTGTGTGTGTTTGTATAAGCTACATGTTGGGGACCAACATCGGACAGCACACCCACTGTAGGGGACCAAAATTTTTGTGGGGACCAAAAATCTGGGCCCCACAAAAAAGAGCATTGAATTCAGTGATAAGAAGCTCAGGGGGAGGTCCTGTCAAAGTTTCAGGGCTTCCCAGGAAGGTCACAAAAACAAGACGAGTGTGCTAGAAATGTGTGTGCGGAAAAATTACTCAGGATCGCTGTCTAGTGGTCGGTCCCGGTACTGCACTTACGCACACTTCACACACTCGGCTGGTCTGCGCATGTGCAGGACAGTCTGCTTTATGTCAGGCAGCCACCCTCCCCTCCCCCACAGCCCAACCCGAAAAATTGAGATGTTAGTTAAGTATTTATTCCTATTATTGAGTGAGATTACATATTTTTACTTGGCAGCTGGCACAACAGCTAAGCTTGGAGCACAGTTATTGCAAAATAAAATAAATAAACAGTAACAACAATAACGATTGTTAATATTGTTATACTTTATAGCGTAACCTATTTATACTAATTTTCTGTATGCAATTTCAAGTGCAACTAATATAGTTGTGCATATAGATAGCCACCAAACTCCATACATTAGATAAAAATAAGAGCCACGATGTTAACCAATTAACAGTTCAAGAAAAAAGCAGACATCCAAGAACTTGCTTTGTTACTTTTGCGTGGCCAGAACTACAAACCCCAAAGCAGAGCAAACCCAAAACATCAGAGAAAGTACAATACTTTTGTCAAGGAGTGGTGCTGCTGCTTTGCGATCGCTGCCACCATAGTGAACGCGCTACCACATTCGTGCACACGCACACATGCCACACACCTGTTTTCCACGTCCTGTCAGTCCACTCCGTCGGTCCACATTTATTTCGTTGGTCAGCCATCACGGTTGGGTGCGCACTAGATCGCTGTTAAACCATCTTCTACGCCACAGTCCTCGTGTTCAACAAACATTTCTCCCGAACTCGCCTACCATGCACAACTCTCCACTTTCAAACCGAGCGCCGCTGTTACTTCCGGGTTTTTAGCGCCAAGCACTTGACGCTAGCGTGTGACGTCATGGCGAAATACTAGGTTTTAAAATAAAAATTTTCTTTTTTTTGTACAGTCTAAGTGCATGGGGTTATGATAGATCGAATGAGTATACCTTTATGTACTCACTAACATTTATGTTGATCATAAAATGTTGTTTTGATGAAGAAAACTGTTATTTTTTAGAATCAATTGGCTTAGGGCACTTGGGCAAACTACGGCCCGGGGGCCACTTGTGGCCCGTTAAACGTTTCAATCCAGCCCCCCAAACTTGAAAAAAATTAAATGAATAAGCCTTGTTAATGGTTTATTTTCTAAATACTGTGGTTTTTCAAAGACATATATATTGTTGTAATGCTTTTGTTCACTTTCGTTTAAAATTAAATGTATTTTAGGACTCATTGTGCCCCCCCCCCCCTCCCAATCAAAAAGTTTGCCCATCCCTGGCATAGTGGATGGGCCGAGGAGTTTAAAAGGCACACATCATGCATTTTTCAGTCAGTTTTAGCCAGGGCTTGGTATGGGGAAGACCAGCTGGTTTACATGTAATCATTAAATTTTCCCAAGTTTTATTTAAGTTAATTGGACAAAACAAAAAAACGCAATATTCTTCTGCCAGAGAGTATGTAATATTCTTCTGCCATTTTATTGTAGAGGGCCATTTTGAGCCCCTAACAATATTATTCAACCAAGAGATCATGAGTCGTCGCCCACTTACTTTCTGAAGTCAGCTGGGATGTCACGGCTGTGACCCTCGTGAGGATAAAGTGGTTCAGATGGAAAAGTAGGACTAAGGGCTTTTTCTCAGGTTTCCATGCGCAAATCCATGTATATTAGGTTAATTGGAGACTCTAAATTCTCTACTCATCAAATGACATTCGTGACCCTGATGGATAGATAAAATAGATTATTAATCTGCCATGGGAAGTCCAAGGTGTCTGGTAGAAAGAAATGCATTCATACACTCATTACACAGTCAACCAAGCAAAGACACAAAGCCTAGGGCAGGGGCGGGCAAACTTTTTGATTGGAGGACCACAATGGGTTCTAAAATATGACAGAGGGGCCGGACCAGGAGCAGATGGATGGAGTGTTTTGGAAACCTCACCTCATCTGAGAAAAAAAATACATTTAATTTTATATGAAAGTGAATAAAAGCATTCCAACAATAATATTTGTCTTTGAAAACCACAGTGTTTAGAAAATAAAACATTAACAAGGTTTATTCATTAAATTTTTTTCAAGTTCGGCGGCCCGGATTAAAACTTTTAACGGGCCGCATGTGGCCCCCGGGCCGTAGTTTGCCCTCGCCTGGCCTAGGGCATAAACACATACATGTAATATCCAATCCGCTTATTCTCACAAGGATAGCGTGCTGGAGCCTACCCAGCTGTCAACGGGCAGTAGGCGGGGCACACCCTGAAGTGGTTGCCAGCCAATCGCAGGGCACGCAAAGACGAACAACCATCTGCGCTCAAACTCACTCACAAATGCAACCTCCACACAGGAAAGCTGGGTCCCGGGATCGAACCCTGCACCTTGGGACTGCGAGCCGGATGTCCTAACCAGTCTTAACTCATTAAATACCAGCCATTTTCACTGGAGCAACCCACTCAATCCCAGAGTTTTCCTGGGTTTTGACTAATATTGCAAGGCCCACAGAATATTGTATTCTAATGCTATATAGACATGGAGCACACCCGAAGAAAGATGAGACTCTCTTCTTTCAACAGAAAAAAAATGTTTGTTCCTATCTTTTTCCATTCTTGAACAATCGGCATTTGAAAATAGCTAAATTTCATGAAAACTCCAATCCCTGGGGAAAAAAACTGAGAAAATGAGCTTTTTGTAAACTGATGCATTTTGACCATAATTTGAACTTTGACACTATTATTTATGGCTTTTATGACACCTCTAACATCTAAATAATGCATGCCTTCTATAAAATAACAAAAAAAAGCACAAAAAATATGTTTTTGATAAAATAAATTTATTTGCACATAACACTAAACGACTGAACTGTTGAACTATGTACAAAAATGAAATACATCAGTGTCATACATACTTTTTTTTTGTGTGATATAAAATAAAACAGTTGCCTTGATGCAAGGGCACACAACATAGTTCACACCACATTCTTGTTTCACTCCGTTTGCCTTTGCGCAAACAGACCCGACACTTTCGTTGTGGTCTGGCTTTGCTGGTCCGTGGAAAATAGGCGAGCTTGTGTTTGTCCACTGGGGTTTGTGTGAAAATAATTGTCTGGGAAGTGATTGCTGGCATCCGCGATGTGCTGCAGAAGCTCATCCGTGAGAAACAGCTGCAGGAAATCAGCTGGCTCCTCAGACTCCAAATGGGCAGCGGCATTCAGTGGTCCAGGGGTTGCTGTAAAGTCGATTTTCCTCGGTTGCCATCCAGTGTGACGCCATCCGGAACCACTGCTTCCTGATGCACAACCTGTAAATTACAGAAATACAAACAATTGGAAATATATATTTATTGCTGCATTTTATTGCTGGCGTGTGAAGTTTCATATTATAATTTACCTTTCTTTACACCAACAAGACGAGGAGGAACTTTCTTGCCGCGGGATGCACAATCTGTGAATTTTAGAAAGTATGCATGATTACCACACCATTCAGTATTGTTGTTTCCTCGTCGGGGAGGAGATACGCTCGCGTCTAACTGCACATTTATGCGACATTTTCTGCCCGCAAGATGCATGATATGTACAATAAAAGCATGAGGGGTAAAACCACATGTTCAATGGTAACTTGCGAGCGCTTACCTCCTCGTTCGGGGGGATCTGGTGAGGACTCTCAGCTGCTTTGGCTATTGTCCGAAGGCAGGCGATGCAGGCCGCAAGGCACGCGCACCCTCTTTAGACGCCTGTTTGTTGTGACGATGACGAAGCGTCATCCTCTCAACCAAAGCGTCTCCATCGCCTTGATGCTTTTAGGAAGCTTTTTTTTACAAAAACGCATTCCTCGATCGTCATTTGCTTGGAGGATTTCATTGCTAACGCTACTAATGCGACTGCTGCTAGTGCTGCCGATGCTGCTGCTACCCACGCTGCTCTCCACACTTATAAGTCTACCCCAGGATCCCGCCCCCCATTTGTACCTCTGGCGCAGATTCAAGGCGGATCTTTTGCACCTCTGCCCCCTGCTGGGTGATTTTTACATGATTCACAATGCGGACAAGGCTGATTCTCAGTCAGAGGTTGCATCAGACCCTTATGTACACTATGACGTAAAAAAGACAGGAAACGTACTTATACGTCTTTGGTAGAGGGCGCCATTGCATTAAAAGACGTCTTTGTACGTCTAAGGGAGTAAATGAGTTGAACAAAGTACAGGGTCCTTCACCTGACTACAGATGATCTTCTGGGGACTTTATTTGGTTTTAATCACTTTTGGGGTCTGTATCTATGCACACTCCCTGGTTTTGCTACCTTCCCGGGTACCACATACACACTGCTTAGTTTCTCTGCCTTCGTGGGTACCACATACATATTGCTTGGTTTCTCTGCCTTCCTGGGTACGACATACACACTGCCTGGTTTTGCTACCTTCCTGGGTACCAGTCACACAAACGTCAGACGACTCAGCACATACCGACTGTCTCAGCACTACACACTTTCACTCCAAGGCAGTGCTGTGAACCAACTTACTGACAAGAGGTAGTATTTAGAATTTTAAAAAGTGCTTGAAAGGTTTTGTTCATGTAAAACCAACAGATTATGACATTATTATTATTATTTAAATCAGTATTAAACAGCATCAGCATAGGTTAAAGATATTATACAGACTATATACGATAAAAAAATACTAAACCACCCTTGCTTTTCCGTCATTTCTTGTATAAGTTAACACACAGATGTATAACATTTGTTTATACAAATATAACGATTAAAAAGTAGCTGATTAGAGTTTTAATTTTGTATTCATTAATCTGTAATAAAAATGGACATATTTTGGTTAATAAAATTAACAAGAAATAAAAGTAAAGGGTGTTCTAATACTTTTTTCAAGATTGTCCTAACATACATTTAATGTTTACAGTATATGTCTTCGGAAGAAGCGCAGCATTAGATTTTTTTTTTTGTTCTCTCTCTTTGACTTCTGAATTTGAATTTCTGTCACAGATGTGCTTGAATTCTATTTTGGATGATTTGTGTTAAACTGCACAAATATTTGAAGAGCCATAGAATTCAAGAATCACACCAGTGCTGCTACTCCTCCGAACGGGTGAACGCCCTTGATTAACAACCTGCGTTGAGGTGGCTTTTGAGATTCGTGGTGTGGGAGAAAAATCTCTGAAGGCATTCTTAGACTTCAAGAGAGGGTCCACAATTTTCAAAGATTCACTTCCGTCTGAATCAGAGGCCTCACTTGTATCCGGAATATATTCATCTCCACTGTCATCTGAGTTGGAGTAATAATGCTTATCCATTCCAAAGTCAGCCTGTTTTTTTAATCTAAAAAACAACAACAACGAAATATAAAGGATAGAAGGCAGGAGACCAATAAAATATATGCAATTTGCTTGTAAGATTCCCTGAAATCTATATGGGTTGTTTACCTGTATACTTTTGGTCCTCCTGAGCCTTGGGATAGTAATATGGTCTGGGTCTGAGGCGCAAAGTTCAGGGGCAGGATTTGACAATGATTCGTCAGAATCTGTGTCGTTATTCCAAGGAAGATTCAGCCCATATTTTTTGTCCAAGGGAGGAGACTGGGTTGCATCAGAGTCCAAGAGAAAATTGAGACCCCATTAAATACTTAATCCCCAGAGGAATCTGCACAGAAAAAGGTCTTAATTCTATTTGAAAAAAAAAAAAAAACTAAAATATTGATGAATGATATGACAAAATAATGTAATAACAAAATTAATTGACCGTAACAAAAAGCTCCCGGGAGGAAAACTACATTAAATGTTTTTTTAACAGGGCAGTGAAAATATTGGAAAATAAAAACGATAATAAATAAAATAATATAAAAAAAGAATTCAATGTGTATCGATGGACCCATATGAAATACTTATATCGCTATGTACTTATCAGCCATATCGCCCAGCCCAATATGTAACTGCAACTTCAAAACCTCGGGCCATAACAGGATTGTAACATGGGATGCATATCTTCATTCCTAAATTTGTAGATCCCGAGGAGGCTGCTCAATGGTCCTGGTAATCTAAACCTCAACCAATTCGGTCACAGCCAATGTTCTCCATCCTTGTTAAGAAGTTTTGAAATGATTTAATAGATATACTATTGCAAACTATACCAGAATTTTAGACATTTTAAACTTTTGATCACAATTTTACCTATTTTCTAAAAATCTGAAGAATCCACATGCCAAATCACCTGCTGTAGACACATAGGTTCTGTTCTGACAGATAATTCAGTTACAGGTTGTGTACTTAAAGCCAATAAGAGGGCAATGCAGCAGTCGACAACCTGACGAAAGCTTAAGTCTCCCAATGAGAGAACTGTAGTGGCTGGTAGGTTCTTAGATTGTAACATAGTAAAGACATATACTAGGCATAACTGTATATCATATGATGATGAGGGAAAATATTATTAGCTACGATTTATGTCCAGATATATTAGAAAACTTGTCCAACCAGCACAGGTCTATCTAACTGTAATTTTAACATCTCAAGACACGACAGGATGACCACATGATACGCATACCTCCTTTTCAGAGTCTGTCAAAACTTGAGAAGGCTGCTTCGATGTTCTGGTGGCATCAACCTCAGCCGATTCAGTCATTGTCGGTTGTCCTCCATCCTAATGAACAAGTTGAATATTAATTTAATGAATTAAAAAAAGAAAATGGATCAGAATTTTACACATTTTAGGCTTTGGCCACCCAAAACAAAAACTAACAAGTTCACGAATGAAACAAAACCAATTACTTTAGCGCATGACAATTAATCTTCAGTAGAGATATGTTGTGACTGATATTTCAGTCACAGGTTGTCTTTTGAACGCCACCAGGGGCGCAATGGAGCACAGGACAGCCAAAAGTCTTCTTGTCGGACACCTGTAGTGGCTGGTAGGTTCTAAGATTATAACATAGTAAAGGCACATACAACTCCTAACTGTATTTCATATGATAATGAAGGAAAAGATGATTAGCTATGATTTATGTCAACAATAAAAATGGCTCTACGGGGTCCCCACAAACACAAACCTGACAGTTGGGTGTCAGATGGCCAACATACCTGACACGCAATTCAACTCAACTGGACCCCACAACACAAGAAAAAGCTGAGTGAGCCTCAAACCAGACATACACATTCACTGACAAATATCCTGTGACACCAGATATATTAGAAGTCTTGTCTAATCAGCACACGTCTATCTAACTGCAATTTTAACATCTCGAGACACGACAGGATGAGTACACGATACGCATACCTCCATTTCTGAGTCTGTAAAGCCTGGAGGAGGCTGCTTCGATGTTTTAGTAGCATCATAAATTTATTGAATTAATTATATTTGAGGTTGGATTAGATTTTTACACATTTTAAGCCTTAGCCACCCAAAACAAAACATAAGCTCATGAATGAAATAAAACTAATTAATTTCGCCCATGCCAATTAATCTTCTGTAGACGCGTGTTGTGACCAGTGTTGTTTTTGGCAGGCATTTTAGATTTTGTCCAAGTCATTTGGACAAAGTGCTGATTTGTTTACATCACATTTAGTCATCCCAATTCGTTATAGTTTTAGTCCAGTTTTAGTCAACGAAAACTAAAAAAAGGGTTTTAGTCCAGTTTTAATCGACGGAAACGCAAAAAAAGTTTTACCCTAGTTTTCGTCAATTTATTCACAAAGGTTTTAGTCCAAGCGGCACGGTGGCCCAACTGGTTAGCAGGATGGCCTCACAATATTGAGGTCGTAGGTACGATTCTGGCTCCGGCCTTCCTGCGTGGGTTTCCTCTGGGTAATTCGGTTTCCTCCCATATTCTTAAAACATGCATGGCAAGTTGCTTGGACACTCTAATTGCCCCTAGGCATGAGTGTGAGCGTGGATGGTTGTTCGTCTATGTATGCCCTGCGATTGGCTGGACACCAATTCAAGGGTGTACCTCGCCTACTGCCGAAGACAGCTGGGATCGGCTCCAACACCCCCCGCGACCCTAGTGAGGAGAAGCGGTACAGATAACGGATGGATGGATGGATGGGTTTAAGTCCATTTGAGTTAAAACAAGGCATTCAAGGTTTCCACCCAATAACAAAGACTTTTGGATGGACTACAAAGGATTCTTCATTACAAACAGAAAAAAGTGGCAACAGTGGAATCAATGCTCACTGCTCCAAAATAAGCAGAGAAGCAAAACATTTTGTTGGGCAACTGTTGTGGCTTTATTTCACTAAAAGCAACATAAAATAATTTATGAACCACATGCTAACAATTTTGTCTCGTCAACGAAAAAAATTCATGTACATCACGTCATGTTTTCGTCATAAAAGAACCTCGTTTAGCTTGTCATCGTCATTAAAAAAGGGGCGTTAACGAAGTATTTTCGTCATAGTCATCAGTGACGAAAACAACACTGGTTGTGACTGATATTTCAGTCCCAGGTTGTCTCCTGAACACCACCAATTGGGCAAGGGGGCGCAGGAAAGCCTGGGGTCTTCTATTTTTACAGTATAGAAAGGCTAAATATCAAATTGAAACAGTGTTTTATATCATGAATATACAGGGTTGGTGCTGGTTCTGGTAGGGAAACCACAACATAAAGATGTCCTTAATTAGTCCCACAATGGGGATATTTGCAATATGGCATATGATGGCCTAACAGGGCCACCGCCCAGAAAAGAGTAACGCAGAACTTTGTAATACTGTCACTCCCTGACCAGTTCGTTGTTCCTGAAGAGCCAAACTTTGACTCAGACCCACAAATTTGAATTACAGATAGTGGACAATGGAGAACTCCCCCAGTCAGTCAGCATGTTCAACTTCCATAGAAACCTCAACATACATTTATTAGATTGCCAAACTAATTGGAAACTACATCACCAGAACACCACAAGTGGGCTCTGTTATTGTACTTAAAGATGCATCTTACAAACCTGTGTTCTCCAAGGCCAGCTGGTCCATAGTCTTAAGTTATTTCTTCGCCAACATCAATGTCTCGGAGCGCAAACAGACAGAGGTGTGGTCTGTCCTCTGTTGTCTTCTTCTTCATTTTACAGTTGGGGTGCATGTGGTCATCATTAACCAGTCTTCCCAGACTGCCATCTTCTTGAGCGGCATCAACACTTAAAATAGATTTAAAAAAAAAAAAAACAATTATTCAATCAATGTCAGAAATTAATCTTTGAGACAATCTTGTGTACACAAAACATAAAAATAGGAAATCCACAATTTTTAAATCTTCTAAATCAAATCATACAAGAAATTTCTATTGGAATCAGACCCTATTAACAGCTTGTCTTTGAGACTTCATGGTCTATATTTTCATTTGTACAGATTCAACGCATGAATAAAAGTAATTACCGTATTTTCGCAGTCATAAGCAAACAAAGCGCCCTGTCAGTCGATGCGTCCATTAAATGGACAAAGTACCACTCACGTCCATCAGCCCTTGTCATCAACGAGCTGTTGGAAGTGCATGTTAGCACACCCTGCTGGGCAAAGAGTGAGTTGTCCATGCTTACAATCGACCGTGACAAATACACCATCTGACTATAATGTTTGGGTGATGGTGTTGGAAAAAGCTGGACAAAGGGCAGCTGTCCACAATGTTTTAGTCTGTCTTATCATTTATGTTATTGCAAGCAAGAAACGTCCCAGGTTTAGACAACAGACAAAAAGTCCAAAGCATAACAGCACATCTCTTTAAACAGCCATGCAAATCTCTCTAAACAGCTATGGGATTGTGGGTCTCTGCTCCCAGAATGCATTGCTTGAATTAGCTAAGGCTGAGTGGCTTTTGTATTATTTTCATTTTTTTTGGGTATATTGATGGCATGAGAGATACATGTTTGTGTTAATCTTATTTCTATGTTTCATTGTTTGCTTGTATGATGAGTTTTTTATTTTTTTTTGAAACCGTGACTCTAAGGAGTGTGGTGAGCAGCCAAGTCCCTCCCCTGACGTTGCTTTGTAGGCTATTGCCAATGCACCTAATATTGGCCTGAGCCATTGTCAGCTATTGTCAATAGAGACTTGGCGTCTGCTGCAACAATGGGGTGATTGCTCATGTTATTGGGGCATAGTAGGCTGCTATCGGCTGTGTCAGTGTGGGCAGCTCTGCCAAGTTCATGCTATGCTAACAGCAGCTGTGCTATCGTCTTGTCAGGCGGTGCGTCCAGTATATGTTACAAAGACAGAAATAGCGGCCTCAACAGGTGTTGCGCCCTTTGACACGGCGCGTCTTTTGGGTGCGAAAATACGGTATACATTTTTGCTTAGAGAATGATTTTTCCCCAAACACTTATGGGATGAGTATGTGTTTATTTTTTTAAATAAAAACAAAAATAAGATAACATCTCAATCTTTGCCTCACCTCCAAGTTTTTTCTTGCCGGCGGAAGTCAAACAAAAAGACAGTGCCTCTTCCATCCATCTTCCTGCGTTGAGATTTATCAGAATCTATCAATTTTCCTCTGTACTCCATAATAAAGAATAAAGTCGTCTTTCCTGAAAGGGGCCTTGGTAAATACTCCTCGACCTAGTTAACAGGGAAATCAAGATAGCTTCGTCATATTTTTAAGCACACAAATAAGGAGTCATCATATTCATTTGGGCCACTATACTAATGTAGGGTGGTTTGAAACATTGCTTCTTGTGAGGGATAGAGCAGAGCCCTTCTTTATGATTTTAAAGGAACAGACCAGCCAAAATTCATTTTCCAGCATTGCATTAGCCAGTATGTATTAGGACTGAAAGTACAAATGTCAATGGCACCTGGTTACGTAAAAAAAAAACTTTAAGATTATTTAGTTTCATAACAATGACATACACTGTATACACAGTCATATTGGATCGCGTCACGTGATCTCTGTGACGTATAACGTGCTTTACACTAGACTATCAATATCGGACTTGTTCACTGGTCTATTGTGGTATAAAAATGCCGGAGGGCGTCATCAAGTACAGCCTTAATTTAGATAGAACTCCTACCATCAGGTTTCACGCTCACTGAAATAACTTGAAACTGACAAAAGAAAAGGTCAAGACACTCTTAATGTAAAATAACCACTTAAAAAACGATGTCAGCTTGGTTATCAGAAAACAATAATATATCTTAGCAAAAGCGTTAACATCATACCTTTAAATGAGTTTATATACTTCGCTTCTAACTCTGCAGTCTTGTCCAGACCCTTGACTGCATGTTCAATAGTATCCTGCTTTGGGGACTTCCTGCATCTCAGGGAAGGCATTGTTTATTCTATAAAGAAAAAAGACAGTTTTGTGTTGAGAATTATTAATACTATAGGCTAAATGGAGTTTTAACAATATCAGTGTAAGAAAAATAAATTATAAATTAAAAAAATATCAATCCCTCCATCCCAATTAATGATTTCAACCATAATAGTTTATATTGAAGTTTAAACAACAGACAGACAGATTTATGCAGTGTGACTACAAAAATCTTACCAAAATTCCATTCACAGTAACCTTTGCTTTAAGAATCATGTAATTAACCAGTGAACATCGTGTCTTACACAAAAATTAATGACAGAAATTATCATGGTACTTGCATTCTGTTGTTCTATAACAAAAGTGCAAGCTGTTAGCTCCGCAAAGCTAACGCAACAAGCTAGCGTCCCTCGTGCTCACATTCAATGCAAACCTGACCACCGGATGAAAATACGCGTCGGTTTAGTTCTTTAAATGAGTAAAAGCACCATGACGTTTTATAATTATTCAATGCTTAACTGGAGCTCGTCAATTATGTCGATGTAGGAGCACATGTTTGCTAGGCCAGTGTTGTAGGCCCACATCCATGGTGCTACTTTGTATAGTGTTTTCCACACAACTATCTCTAACCATGAACAAATGCACTCGAGGCATGTTTTGAATAAAAACAAACGAAAAACACTTACCTCTCCGTTTCAACAGCAGTTCGAACTTCGAAGTGGTGATATTCTCCAGCGTTAAGCACCTGCTCGAACTGCGAATAGGTCAAATTCAACAGCGTCTTTTTTCTGTCTTAATAAGGACGCGATGAGAGGAGGAGCGCTTGCCTTTTCGTCAGCACGCCCCGCGCGGGTGGTGCTGCTTTATCACTCTCTATCTGTGCCCGCCCGCCGGCATGTCGATAGAAAAATAATATTCCTTCAAACATTACTTTCATCTTCTTAACGTTTTGTAGTGAATTTAACAGGTTCACCACTTTTTTCAAATACACCAATGGAAAACAGGTCTTAATTGAGGAAACATACAAAGAGCGTCTCACAAACACCTTATGATGAGCAATGTAATTTGATCACGTTTTTTGTCACTGCCTGGACGTCGGTTCACTGGCCTGGTGGCAGTGGCTTGTAGACACTGTCACTGAGTGGGAACGGATCTCAAGGTGGGTCAAACTAACCCAAGCAGTGGATCGGTCCGTTTTTTAAATTTATTAATTTTTTTATTTTATGTATTTATTTATTATTTAATACAAGGGCTTCGGCTCACTACCAGTGGGCGGGACCAAAGAATTTGGGTTTCCTTTGAGCTAGGAGGCAGTCAAAGGCAGTCCAATCCCCGGCAACATAAAGCGCCTAGCTCTGGGGACATGGAATGTCATTTCTCTGGTAGGGAATGAACCCGAGCTGGTGTGTGACTAGACCAGTGGTTCTCAATTATTTCCTGTCATGCCCCCCCTACCAAGAAGAAAACAATTCGCACCCCCCCCCACCACAATTTTTTTTTACATTTCGTACTAATGTACATGTTCTTTGCATATTAATGTTAGATTGTCAATAAAATATCTTACCTTAACAAAGCTAAATTGATAAAAAAAAATATCATTTTGAGAACGACTATTGTGAGGATCTCGAAACTCAGTACTCTGTGGTGCTAATATTGATGAGATGATAAATATGTTGAAGCCACAGAACAAAAAGATTAGATATTGTTTGGAAATTAATGACGTACATAACAAAGGAATATCAGCCTTGATTGGAGTACATTACTGCATTTAAATTTTTAATAAAAATGAAACAATTATTGATGTTATGACCACTATGAAGAATTTAAAAAAACAATATATAGGGATAATTATAGTTTTCATTTTGTTATGTTTAGTCTGTTCATGTTGCATTATTTTTATGACAAAGATGATGGTTAATCGTAGGTTTGTTGCCCAAATGTACCGTTACAACCTGATTAATGTTGAGAATGACGAACTCAAACTGGACACTAAAACGTAAAAACACATGGACTTCTTGCCCCTGTCCACACACGTGCACACACACACACACCATACACGAAGATCCGGGAGGTAAGGACGGCTGTCCTCTCCTACAACGAGGCAAGGGCCTCCACCAAGTCACCCCAGGGACAAGTTTTATTCCCTGATGGTCATCAAATTATGAGGATCTCATTCTACGCCGGAAGGGAGGAGGGGAATTTTTCCCTAATGTGAGGTTTTCGCTCCTCCACTGATGATCACACTGTTGTATGATTTCATTATGATGATCTGTCTTAAAGCCGTAAGGACATGATTTTTAAATCCACAACAGGGGGGAAATGTAAGATGGGCTGAGGATAGGTAATCAGTTTGTGTATTCATAATCATGTTTTTATACACTCATTAATGTTTAACACACACAGAGACACTTACTTGTTATTTTAACACACACACACACAGACACCGTATCCTGAAGATGTGTTTAGTTAAACTGACCTTGGGTTATGATTTTCTGCCTGCTGGAGTCCCTGGTGATTAGTTATTGATGCTTTAGTTAAACTGACCTTTATACCGTGAGTTATTGATGTTTTCTGTCTCTTGGTGATTAGTTGTTGATGCTTTTCTGTCTTCTGGTGATTAGTTATTGATGAGTTAGTTTCAATAAAAAGGCAGAACGGAGGGTGAGAGTCAGAGGGTGTGCGGGATTGAACTGGCAAGACGGCTGTTTCGCCTCCTGGCTCCCTCTCCCATTCTGAATGGCACAAAACGAAAACTTTAGTAAGTTATTTCAGTCTAAAAAAAGGCGTCAGGGCATTTTTAAACCGGACAGTAAGTCGTCACTGTCTTGGTTCCTTTTTGTGCCTTGACCCATCCCGGAATTATTGAAAGGATGCAGTCCTATTTACAGGCCCCAGTGACACCCCAGGGTTCTGTTGTTTGTACGAGGGCGCTTAATAGGTACTGCTATTCACAATCGTCTTAGGCTGTTTCTTTGCAGAAGTTTATGGACAATGTGTAGTGCTGTAGGATGCAGTCTAGAGCATTCTTGACATTGAAGCTTTTGTTTCCAGCAACTGCTAATGCGACCGTGCATCAAACATGCAAAACACAGACCCTTGCTCCTCAAGAAGTCAATCTTATCCTTGTGATGCTTTCTCCTAAATTCCTTACAAATTGTGAGACTGTTGCTCTCCATTACAATTAGCACATGGTTTGGCAATAGCATCCACTGAAACAGGTTCTGCCTTTGGCGTGGTGGTTTTGTTGTTTTCCATCTTGGCGGGCACAATGACTGTTGTGAAGACTTTCTTTGATTTTGGTGTTTCTGTGTGTTGTGATTTTGTTTTCTGTTTTATAGAATCTTTCGTGCTTGTCAACAAAGTCAACAAAATCCTTAAACTTCACTCTTCTATTTGTTCTTTCTTGGAGATTGCAGGCAAATTTTCTCCAAGATTCTATAAGTCTGTATGGAAGTTTGTTTGCCAATGCCTTTATATTAGCCATGTTGTCCAAGTCCTCCATGTAATTAACATCTGCCATTATGTTCAAACAGCCCATAAGGAATAATGTGAAAGACTGAAGTGCAACACCATCTTCAGACTTGATTGTTGGCCAATCCATGGCTTCCTTTAAATATGCTTCTGCTATCATGAAGTCATCACCATAAAACTCCTTCAAGATTTGTTTTGCTTTGGTATATCCTGTCAGAGGTTCCATATGGATGCAGCTCTTCACCAACTCATGTGGTTGTTCACTAGTATACTGCAGCTAAAATTGAAGATGATCACGGTTATCACTTGTACGGCCTTCAATCCCATGTTCAATGGCACCTATACAGGTTTTATAATGCAGAGGGTCGCCTTTAAACGTAGGAATGGAAAGTTCGGGAAGTAGCGATGCTTTTTGACTCTTTGCTAAGTATTCTGCGACACTGGCTTGCTGTGAGATTGCTTGGCAAAGGCCATCAAGCACATGTCCCTGTTGTTCTCTACTTTCTGTCTGATGTGGAAATCTAGCCATTGGAATAGTCGAAGTGGGAGCATTTCAGGTCAACACTGCTTGTTGCTCTGATAGGCTGTGATGGTAATTGAATGTTTTTCCTTGTTTAAATTGTAACACACTCATCAGGAATGTGGATACCATCCTCCTGGGTATTTTCATATCTTCTCAAGACATCCAATTTAGCATCAGACTCAGGGAGTGCCGTTTGCATTGCATGCATTTGCTTCTTTGCCTTAATTGCAGCTTCTTCTTGCTCAAGTGCCAACCTTTGTTGTAAATCAGCAGCCTTTGCCTTTAAACATGCTCGTTCCATTTGAGCCTTTAATTTAATTGAAGACGTTGACAGAAGTGAGCTTCTGTCTGTTAGATTCTTTACTTCTACTTCTATGGGTGTAGTTAGTTGATGCAGATCTACTATCATCAGGTGATATTTGTTTATTGCATCCTTCCTCTGCACGTTTCAAAACGTCCTTCTTCCATTGCTCACATTTCCATTAATTACATTTTTTGGATCAAACCAGTTATTTTGGTCATCGGCAAAATCCTCTTCAGTCTTTAAATTTTGCACACCGGAATTGAGGTCCACAAATTCTTGCTCCATGCCGCTAAAGCAAACACGAAGCTCAGTTTTTTACAGCGTCAACATTTGCATCATCCTCCATCAATTGTTCAATTTGACGTTGCATGGAGGTCAATTGAGCAAATTTGCACCTGCGTGCCTGCATCCGTTTAGGCTTGTGATCTTCTACAGCTTTTCTCCGTCATTTTTAATGTCCGCTTTCCACTGTCTTGTTCCTCCATGTCAATCCACAATCAAGCAAACAAAAACGTCAAACTGACTGTAGCGTCTCAATTTGTAGGTCAGCTGAATGACGATCAAAGTTTTAAGCAGTTTACTCACGCACCTGTTACGTGCACGTCCTTGTTAACTCGCGATGCTTGTCAAGTATGGACGCATGCTAACAGCTAGCAGCTCATTGTCCCGACTGGAAAGTTGCTCCTTAGCTGTGATGTGCCTAGGGTTACACTATCTATCATTAACAAACACAGCCAGCCCTCCTCTTTCCTCTTACCGCTTTCCAGTGTCCTGTCCGCAAGTAGTATTTGGAAGCCGTCAAATTCCACGACGGTGTCCGGCGTTAGGTCTGTTAGCCATGAATCCGTGAACATCAGCAAGCTAGCTCATTGGAAGTTCCTCTCGTGCCGCGTCCATTTTCTTGGGAAGGTATCTAACATTTCCCATAAAAACGGACAGGAGGACGGGGTGGTCACGCCTCCTCTTTGCCTGGCGTTTCGCCCCCGCGCGACATCCCCCGTCTCTTCCTCCTCAACTCGTGGGGGATATCGGGTCTCGCTCCGGGAGTCGGCACGGGGTTAGCACGAAGTGCTAACAGCTGATCTCTTGTGTAAACGATTGATCCGTAGCTCCCAGTGACATCTCCGGACACGATCACGCAAAAAACAGCCCCCAGCAGCAATAAAACCACCGCAATTTGGATGTCCATTGCTGCGATGAGGTAAAATAAATAAAACTGGGTAAAGGAAAAAACACGCGAAAAAGGCTCAAATAGTGAGCCGTGCTGCTTTAGCAGGTAGCCACTCGCGTGGTGACGGAACCGTAAAAACAAATGTGGTCCCATCAAAATCTGATGGGATATTTAAAAATAAAAGCGTGAAAATTTGCTTATTTGTCTGTCGTCACCAATGATTAAAAAAATTAAAATCATTACAAAATCCTCAAGCTATCGTGATACCAGACAAGTTCTGCGGGACACCAGACCACCCCAGTTGTCCACAAAAAGTGGTCACTTCAAAATTTGATGTGGCATTTAAAAATAAAAAAATCACCTGAAATATGCACTGTGATCAACACTGATTTAAAAGAAAAATCTTTAAAAAATATCCTCAAACTATCGTGATACCAAACCAGGATTGGGGATACTAGACCACACCAGCTGTCCACCAAAAGTGGTCACATCAAAATGTGATGTGGCACTTCAAAATAAAAGTAGCCTGAAATTCGCTTATTTCACGGTCATCACCACTGAGTTAAAAAAAAAATAGCTCGAGCTATCGTGATACCAGACCAGTTTTGTGGGACACGAGACTACCCCAGCTGTCCATAAAAAGTGGTCCCATCGAAATCTAATTTGTAATTTCAAACTAAAAGTTGCCTGAAATCTGCACATTTCACTGTCATCATGCCTGACTTTAAAATTTCATTAAAAAATATCCTCTAGCTATGGTAATACCAAACCAGGTTTGGAGGACACAAGACAACACAGCTTTCCACCAAAAGTAGTCCCATCAAAATGTAAGGAGGCATTTTAAAATAAAAGAGCTGGAGCTGTCGTAATACCAGACTAGTTTTGTTGGACACTAGACGACCCCAGCTGTTCATCAAAAATGGTCCCATCAAAATCTGATGTGTAATTTCACAATAAAAAAAAAACCCACCTGAAATATGCACATTTCATTGTCATCAACACTGATTTTAAAATAATCATTTCAAAATACCCTCGAGCTATCGTGATATCAGACCCATTTTGGGGGACACTAGACAACCCCAGTTGTCCATCAAATGCGGTCCCACCAAAATGTGATACGGCATTTCAAAATAAAAGTAGCCTTAAATCAGCATACATCACTGTTATCAGGCCTGACTAAAATATCATGACAAAATATCCTCCAGCTATCATGATACCAGACAAGACATATTTCACTGTCATCACCATTGATTTAAAAAAATTTATTAAAAACTAGAGCTGCGAGCAGCTATAAAGGGCCCTCGCCACCCGGACAACGTTGGGGTACTGGCACGTTGGAAATGTGAAATATTTCCGAGAAATAACGTGAGGAATCTTCAAGAGGAATTTGCTTGTAGTTAAAGTTAGAGCAGCTTTTGTTTTCAAAGCCTCGTCAATGTTTGAAGTAAATTTGTTGGCAGGCACTACAGGTGCATCAAATCAAAGACTAATAGACTGAAAAACATTTTCTTTCCGAGAGCCATCACCATTCTGAACTCTCACACACATGCACACACACACGACCACCCTTACCTTGCTGAACAGCGACGTATTGTGTTGTATTTCTCCAATTTCATACTATTTTCCATCACAATATTTATTCTCTTATTTATCTAATTTATATATTTGATTAAATTATTGTTGTATTGCACTGGAGAGGGGAGCTCCCTAATCTTGTTGCACACTGTACAATGACAATAAAAGGATTTCGGATTCTGATAAATTTAGAATGGCCGACTTCCTGTTCAATTTAGCATACGGCTCCATGAGACTTTTTATTAGGTCTTGGCTTTGTACACACTTCATCAAATTTTCAGTTTGGTGAAACAGAGATATGGGGCTGTTTTTTTTTGTTGTTTTTTTTTTTCTAGGGGGCGATAGCGAGCCATTTTTAAACAACTGTACGACAAAATAATAAAATATTGTGAATATTGAATCAACTCCCGGTTGAGTGGACGCTGGCACGTTTGGCTGCCACTGCTCACCGGTAACTCTCAGAAATTTTTTGGATCCGCTTGTTGTACCTGCTTTAGCAGTTTACAATCCCTCCAGTTACAGTGATTTTATTTATTATTATCTGTATGTTGAGCGATCCCGATTCTCATGAATGCCACCCACCGATTGCATAGTCGCTGACGCGTCTACTGTGGCTAAAGTTTAGCTTACCTATCAAAGTTAGCACCTGTCTGCCATGTGGACCCGCAGGCCAGTCTGCTTCTCGCACTTCTGCCTGTTCCTGTCATGTCATCAACCTGTGTCAGGACAACTTCAATCCACTGCCGCTGAACTCCGCTGGATTTACCGACACATGCCCGAGGGAAACGCACCACCACCACTGCTCCTCCTCCCGAACATCGCTCGTCGACCCTTGAAGGATTGTATGGCAATTACCGGCATTTTAAACATTTATGGGACAGAATGTCAATTATTTAATTTAGCAGGTTTATATTTACTGAATATGCTATGATCGCAAAATTCCGGACGAACTGGCGAGGCTGCCCGGCTCACCGTGGCTTGTCATCGGGACCGGGAGGCGGCGCAGGCGACGCAGAGAGAGGAAGCAGAAGCGGGGCTGCAGGTCCGGTGTCTTGCAACGGCTGCGACGGCAGCCCCATAGGCAACCACTGCCGAGTCTGTACCTCACCAACGCCAGATCCGTGGTCCACAAAATCGACGACCTGGGATTACAAATCCTGGGAAACCGCTATGTGCGAGACAGCAGTGTGATCGTCGTCACGGAATCCTGGCTGCACGCAGACGTCCCCGATGCTAGCATCCAGCTGGCCGGGCGCTCGCTACATCGCGCGGATCGGACAAGGGACACCGGTAAGAGACGGGGCGGGGTGGCTCTGTGTTTACGTGCATGAGAACTGGTGCGGCGATAGCACGATCGTCGAGAAGCACTCTTCCCCCGACATCGAGTTCATGTCCGTTAAATGCCGGCCTTATTTTCTCCCGAGGGAGCTAACGGTCGTGATTGTCACAGCTGTTTACATCCCTCCCGACGCTAGCACTAGCACGGCGCTCTCGCTACTCGCGTGCGTCATCAATAAACATCAGCGGGCCCACCCTGATGGCGTTCACGTAGTAGCGGGAGACTTTAATAAGGCCAATTTAAAGACTGTACTCCCAGAGTTTCACCAGCATGTCAAGTGCCCAACGAGGGGAGACAACACTCTCGACCATGTGTACTCGAACATCAAGCACGCATACAGGGCCCTCCCACTCGCCCCCCTCGGCCAGTCAGACCACCTGTCCTTGCAGCTCGCACCTGCATACATCCCTCTCAGGCGCAGATTCAGGCCCACCACAAAGACTGTGAAAACCTGGCGTGACGGCGCCATGAGTGAATTACAGGACTGCTTTCAAGACACAAACTGGGGCCTCTTTGATCATCAGGACCTTGATGTCTACACACATTGTGTAGTGGACTACATCAAGTTCTGCATGGAAACTGTGTCCCTACACAGGACTATACGGACCTTCCCAAATGCGAAGCCCTGGATGTCCAGCAGGGTTCGCTCTCTCCTCAAGGCCCGTGACGCTGCCTTCAGGTCAGGCGACAAAGCCCAGTACAGGGTGGCTCGTGCTGACCTGAGCAAAGGCATCAAGCTAGCCAAGGCAACCTACAAGGGGAGGCTGGAGGCCCACCTTGCCAGTAACAGACCACGGGAGGTGTGGCAGGGTCTACGGAGCATCACCAACTTCCGTGGCAGCAGCACGACCTCTGCAGACCCGAGTGCATCGCTGGCAGAGGAGCTTAACTGCTTCTTTGCTCGCTTTGACTCGCCCCAACCGTCACACCCCCGCACTTCATGCTCCAACTCCCCCCCACTCACCGTAGAGGAACACGATGTGAGGCGCGCGCTCCTGGCTGTTAACCCCAGGAAAGCTACTGGACCCGACGGAATACCAGGCAAGGTCCTCAAAACATGTGCCCACCAACTGTCACATGTATTCTGCAGGATCTTCAACCGCTCCCTGGCTCAAGCAGTCATCCCCTCCTGCTTGAAAACTTCCATCATTATTCCTGTCCCCAAAAAGTCACCAGCCGTCCACCTGAATGACTACCGTCCTGTTGCTCTCACACCAGTCATCATGAAGTGCTTCGAGAGGCTGGTTCTCCAGCACATCAGGGACTGCCTTCCTCCCACTCTGGACCCCTACCAGTTTGCATACTGGGCTAACAGATCCACTGAGGACGCCATCAACACTGCTCTGCATGTTGTGCTGGGCCACCTGGAACAACAGCAGAGCTATGCAAGGATGCTCTTTGTGGACTACAGCTTGGCATTCAACACAATCATCCCAGACATCCACGTCGCCAAACTTGACATTCTCGGCCTCCCTGCCCTCACACGCATCTGGATTAAGGACTTTCTGACCAACAGACCCCAGACTGTGTTGCTCGGCCCCTACACGTCCTCCACCTGCATGCTGAGCACCGGTTCCCCTCAAGGATGCGTGCTGAGCCCTCTCCTATACGCCCTCTACACCTACGACTGCAGCCCGGCCCATGGCAACAACACCATCGTCAAGTTTGCTGACGACGCGACAGTGGTCGGTCTGATCTCGGAAGGTGACGAGACAGCCTACAGAGAGGAGGTAAAGAGACTGACAGCTTGGTGCAAGGACAACAGACTGCACCTTAACACTGCAAAAACAAAGGAGATTGTCGTCGACTTCAGGAGGAACAAGACGGTGCCGCCCCCCCTCTGCATCGAAGGCGTGTGTGTGGAGAGGGTCCACACGTTCAAGTTCCTGGGAGTACAGATCTCCGACGACCTTTCTTGGACTCACAACACCACAGCAGTGGTAAAGAAGGTCCACCAGCGTCTGCACTTCCTGAGAGTCCTCAGGAAATTCAACCTGGACAGGAAGCTGCTGCTAGCCTTCTACCACTCGTCCATTGAGAGCCTGTTGACGTACTGTGTCTCCACCTGGTACAGCGGCTGCACTGAGGCCGACAGAGTGAGGCTCCAGAGGACAGTCAAAACAGCGCAAAGGATTATTGGCTGCCCTCTCCCCTCACTGTCGGACATCTACACCGCCCGGTGCCTCAGAAGGGCTCTCAACATCGTCAAAGACAATACCCACCCAAACTCACACCTGTTCGACCTGTTGCCCTCTGGCAGGCGCTACAGATGCATCAAATCGAGGACCAATAGACTGAGAAACAGTTGCTTTCCGAGAGCCATCTCCATTCTGAACTCTCACACACACACGAGAACACCCTTACCTTGCAGAACAGCATCGTGATGTGTTTTTATATACCCTATTCTGTACTAAATTCCATTGCACTCTCTTATTTATTAATCTAATTTATATATTTGTCTGTCTTATTGTTGTATTGCACTGGAGAGGGGAGCCTTCTAATCTCGTTGCACACTTGAGTACAATGACAATAAAGGGATTTCTAATTCTAATTCTAATTCTACTACGCATAGGAATGACTGATTGTAGTCATGGTCTTTACTGATTTATGATATTATTTTCACATGCTAAAGTTATATTACTTAGTTTATAAATGTGTGAACATAGTATTTTCATGACCTACACTCACATTCACATCATACATATTCAGTCTGCACATTACAAACTGATGACAAGCCAGACAGCACTTCATGGACAAATATGACAAAGCACATTCTCCACATAGGACATAGAGATGCAAACATACCAAATTGGGCACTGGATTTAGTTTTAAAATCGCTGCATTGGCTCCCCGTGTGTTTCAGGATTGATTTTAAGGTTCTTCAATTAGTTTTTAAATGCCTTAACGGTCTTGGGCCATCCTCGCGGACCCTGAGGTCCTCTGGCACCGGCCTGTTAATTATTCCTCGGGTGAGGACTGGAACACATGGCGAGGCTGCATTCAGCCATTCTGGTCCTCGTCTATGGAATAGCCTGCCGGAGGACATCAGGTCCGCAGAGACTGTTGATATTTTTAAAAGGAGGCTCAAGACCAGACCTGGGCATTGCACGGCCCGCGGGCCACATCCGGCCCGCCGGGTGGCACTGACTGGCCCGTATGACAGACCTGGGCATTGTATGGCCCGGGCCACATACCTTTGGTTGACTCTGACCGCGAGTGTAAGGTTAATTGGAAATTTCAAAATAAACATACTTTTTAATTTCACCTCATTCATGGGCGAAAGCTGCACTGCTTTTATTCTGAAATTGTTTTTTTTTTTTATTCCCGCACAATGTGCGTCGCACATAATGACGTAATGCGTTTATCAAGACATGCGCGCGATTGAATCACAACAAGACAACGTTCGTCCTCAAAAATGTCCGCTCAGGCTACAAAAAGAAAGGTAGATGCCGAATGTAGAATTTTCAACAAAAATTGGACAGCGAAGTATTTATTTACTGAAGTTAGAGGTAAAGCTGTGTGTTTAGTTTGCGGGGAGCAGATCGCCGTGTTGAAGGACTACAATTTGAGTCGGCATTACCAGACGAAACATGCAGAGAAATATAAAAACGGCACCAGATAACAATGAACTGGGACACTTTTTCTCAAAATCACAGTTCAGTGACAGTCAATATGTTGTATCTTGCTTAATGTTTGGTGCAAAAAGACAATATTGTGATGTCTTTAAAATGCTCAGAACCTTTACACAACTATCCAACAGTATATGGAACTCAAAATGTGTTTTGAAGTGAATGTGACAGAATATGTTTACTAATATGAGTCACAAATAGTAAAAAATGTTAATATTATGTCTACCATTGTGTTGAGAAATTTGAATGAATACATTTTTGTAAGGCAACCTCATTTTTTCAGTTTATTTGGTATTTAGTTTCATTGCTTAACTTTAATGCCAGCTTGTCAAAACAGTGCTATTTACTGCTTTTTAAAAAAGAAATACAATTAATATTATGCAGAATTGAGTTCAGCCTTTTGGCCCGGCCCTCCACAATATTTAATGTTTCTTATGTGGCCCCATGGAAAAAATAATTGCCCACCCCTGCTCAAGACTCACCTTTTTTGTTTGGCTTTTAAATAATTTATCTTAGTCTTTTAATTCAGGATTGTCATTTTATATATTATCATTGTCTTTAATTTTTTTTAGCTTCTTTGTCTTTTAGTATCATCATTTTTCTTATATATTTTAGCTGCGTCGTTTTATATTATTGTCTTTTAATTTTTAGCTTCTTCTCTGTCTTTTAGTATCATAATTTTTCTTATATATTTTAGCTTCGTCTTTTTATATTATTGTCCTTTAATTTTTAGCTTCTTTTTTGTTTAGCATTATCATTTTCTTTTATATATTTTAGCTCCAGTGTTTCCTCAAGGGGGGCCTCCGCGCTGGGAGGTGTGGCTGGCCTTCTCACAGGGGGCTTCATCCCGGAGGCTCCTTAGGCCCGGCGGACCGGGGCCCTCTGCACTATGTGTAGGGTCTACCCCGGTCAGTCTGGGCTAGGGGTCTGTGTGTTGGCGCAGCTCCCTGTGGGCGTGAGCCGTCATCCCTCTCAGCGCGGATGACCTACCCTGGGTACATTTTCTCATATGGTTTCTCTGTGCCTTACCCTGTCTTTCTACTAAGATGGTTTATTAAGTTGTGTGAATGCGAGTGTTCTGTGTGTGTGCGAGTTCAGGCGTGTATGTGGATGTGTCTTGTGTTTATGTTGAGTGGGTGGAATGGGTTTTAGTTTTTCGTTGTAATTTGGATGTTTTTATTGTACAGCACTTTGAGCCGCATTTTATGTATGAAAAGTGCTCTTATAAATAAAATTTGATTGATTGATTGGAGGGTTCAAGGGGACGCCATTGCAAAAACACATTCTGAAAGACATAATTTGATTTTGGAGCACACATACATGCACACTGACAAGATTACAGGGGAATACCAGCAGAAGAGACGGAGAGACTGCCCGCCGGAGAAGGCCAGCCGTGGAATACCAGTCTTGGGGACCAGCTGGGAATCAACCATCCAGACAATGATTAATCTGGAGAGGACCTTCCCTTGGACGTAGACCCGTGCCGGGGGAAGAATGTGAGGCTGGGCTGAGATAACGCACGACTCTTTTCGACTGTGCTTGCCCAAGTACATTTTCTCATGAGATTAAGAAAAAGCCGCTCAGTACTATTTCCTGAACCTCCGCCCTATTTCCTACCTACCATTCATTTCAAAAGTCCTAGATAATGTAGTCGCCACTCAACTCCACTCTCATCTCACCTGCAATAACCCTTTCAGTCCGGTTTCCGTGCACTTCACAGCACTGAATCAACTCTACTCAAGGTCACCTCTGCTCTCCTCATTGCAGCTGACTCAGATTCATTCTCCATTGTCATCCTTCTTAACCTGACTGCGGCCTTTGACACCATCTCACACACCATCCTTCTCAAAAGACTTTCTTCCATCGGCATCACCCACACCGCCCTCAACTGGTTCCATTCATACTTCAAAGACCGCACTCAGTTCATCCAGCTTAAATATTTCTCATCAAAGTCCCTCCCAGTCACCTCAGGTTTGCCCCAAGGCTCGGTCCTGGCCCCCCTATTATTTATCATATACCTCCTTCCCCTTGGCAGCATTTTCCGAAAATTCAATATCGCTTTCCATTGCTTCGCGGATGACACCCAGCTCTAGTTCTCCTGCAAACCCAGCATATCACTCCCTCCCACCTCCGTCACCTCCTGTCTATCTGAAATCAATGACTGGTTTTCTAATAATTTCATGAGGCTTAACAGCGACAAAACAGAAGTTATTCTTTTCAGTACAAAATCAATACAATCCAAAGTTGGCAGTTTTCCCATTCCTGTTGGCCCCTCCATTGTTTTCCTATCCCCTCAGGTCAAGAGTCTGGGTGTCATCCTTGACAGCACTCTATCTTTCCATAAGCATAATAACACAACCCGGTCAGCCTACTTCCATCTGCACAATATCAGTCAACACCGCCCCTCCCTTTTTCCCTCATCCACTTCTATTCTGGTCCAAGTCGAGTCAAGTCAATTTTATGTGTATAGCCCTTAATCACAGACAGTCTCAAAGGGCTTTACATAACCACAATCAACATCCACTGATCTTAACCCCCAGGAGGGCAAGGAAAAACTCAAAACCCCATTGGGGGAAAAGTGAGAAAACTTGAGAAGGGACCACAGATGGGGGGGAAACCCCCTTCCAGGATGACCAGGCTGCTTTGGATGCCAAGTGGGCAACATTTGACACATACAATGATGCTATACAATGTTAGATGAGATAATGTGAGAGTCAATTAAATGAAGTGCTGCAGGAAGATGACTTTAGTGGAGTGGGTCCTCATCCAGGACCGTAATCGCCATGGCAGCATATCCGAGGTTGAGCCTTTGATCTTGAAATAGTCAGTTTGGGGTAAATTCAGAACAGCCACTTCCAAGTGAATCACCATCACCTAATTCCCAAGCCGTGGAATTGGGAACAGAAAAAAAAGAACAGAAATAGTAAACAGGCCAACAAGTAGTTCAACGAAGTGCTGAAATATAGGGAAATCAGAAGAGGTGCTGCATGAAGACGACTTCGGCAGAGAAGGTCCCTCCCCGGTTGGTCAGTGCCGTAATCTTCATAGCAGGTCACCATCACCTAATTCCCAAGCAGGGGAAGAGGGGGCAGAAAAGAGGAGAAGCCGCAGTAAACAGGCCAACAAATAATTAAATTAGATGCTAAAGTATATAAATAAATGTCGCGCTGCAGGAAGACGACATCACTGGAACAGGTGCATGCCCAGTTTGTCAATGCCTTAAACTTCCTAGTGGGTGACCGTCACCTAATCCCCCAGCCGGGGAAAAGGGGGCAGAAAAGAGAAGATAAGAGAAAAAGCGGCAGTAAACAGGCCAACAAATAGTTCAACTAAATGCACAAGAGTATAAATGCGTCTTTAATAGTGTTTTGAACATTTCTACTGAGGTGGCGCCTCTAATACCTGAGGGTAGTACATTCCAAAGCATTGGTGCCCGAATAGAGAACGCTCTAGAACCTGTGGACTTCTTTTTGGCTCGCGGGATCACTAAAAGACCAGCATTTTGTGAGCGAAGGTTTCGGGACGGAACATATGGTACCACGAGGTCAACGAGATAGGAAGGTGCTAAGCCATGCAATATTTTATAGGCAAGTAGCAGAACTTTAAAATCACATCTCAAGTGGACCGGAAGCCAATTCAAATTGGCAAGTATCGGGGTAATATGATCAAACTTTCTCGTTCTAGTCAAGAGTCTAGCTGCTGCATTTTGAACTAACTTTTAATACTAGACATGGGGAGACCCGAGAGCAAAACGTTACAATAGTCGAGGCGAGACGTAACAAACGCATGGATTAAGATTTTTGCATCACAGGTTGATAGAATTGGGCGAATTTTAGCAATGTTACGCAGATGAACAAATGCAGTTCTAGTAATATTTTTAATGTGCATTTGAAACGACATAGTTGTGTCAAATATAAGACCGAGATTTTTTGTTGAATCCTTTTGGGCAATTTATCGATACTCATAGTGGTGTCTTTGAAAAAGGTACAGATGACGCGCTGGTCCAATGATCAGCATCTCGGTTTTATCTGAGTTAAGACGCAAAAAATTGAAAGACATTCATAGTTTAATTTCGGCAAGGCATGCCTCTAATTTATAGCAATCACACGGATTCGTTATATCCAACGGCATGTATAATTGCGTATCATCAGCATAACAATGAAAACTAATGTGATATTTCCGTATAATATCACCAAGCGGTAGCATCTAGTACCAATCCCTGCGGAACTCCGCGTGTGATCTTACAAAGATCAGAAGACGCATTGCCATGAATTACACGGTGCGTCGTCTCCGACAGATACGAATTAATCCAAGAAAGCGCTGAACCTGAAATGCCAACACAAGTTTCAAGGCGTTTTAATAATATGTTATGATCAAGTGTCAAAAGCGGCGCCAAGATCGAGTAAGAGTAATACAGTGAACCCTCGGTTATCGCGGTTAATGGGGACCTCGTAGCGGTTGCTGCTCGGGCCCTAATAATAATTTCTACAAAAACAATAGGGACCTCACCGCCGTCGCAGCTCGGGCCCTAATAACAATTTCTAGAAAAACAATAGGGACATCGCAGCGGCCACTGCTCGGGCCCTAATAATAATAATAAAAATAATAATGATTTCCACAAAAACAATGGGGACCTCGTAGCGGTCGCTGCTCGGGCCCTAATAATAATTTCTACAAAAACAATAGGGACCTTGCCGCGGTCGCTGCTCGGGCCCCAATAATAATTTCTACACAAAGTCCATTGTGGTGACCCGCCCCCTTTTAAGTAAATTCAAAGTGGCCGACTTCCTGTAAAACCTAGCTCATTGCTCCAAGAGACTTTTTTGTAGGTCTTGGTCTTATACATACAGTGAACCCTCGCTACTTCGCGGTTCACCTTTCGTGGGTTCAGTGCTTCGCGGGTCTAAAAAATATTCGGGGGCATTGTAGTTTCGCCGAGCGGCACGACAGGGCGCTGGAGCGGTTAGACGGCCGGCGTGCGCCGAAGAAGAGCGTGGGCGAAGAGGAGAGTGGACGAAGAAGAGCACGTTCCCCCGGACACGATCGGTGGCGACGTTTCGCGCGGTTCGGACCGTACCAGAGCTCCGGCCGGCGTGCGTGGCAGTTAAGCCGTAGAGGAGCACCTTCCTGTTAAGGATGTTTCTATCAAAACAAGCCTGAACAAATGAATCAACCAGCCAAGATTGTCTGTCATTTACGCGCGGGGCAGCCCTCGAACTCCGAGGCGAAGCCAGCGTGTTCGACTGCACACATGGTTTTTATTTGCATCAGCATAAGCAATTTGAATATGCAATACATACAGAATGGAAAACTTGACATTTGACTCCATCCCACTTGCCCACCCTCTTCCTGCCTATTCTAACGGTTTCAGCTTACAAGACACCTTTTGTTCATACTTCTGCTTATTCTAACAGCAAAAGTTCACTCTGAACTTCATTTGACCTGTGTAGTGTATTTTCACAAGGCTTAACGTGTTGAACTTATTTTATGGCCATGACGATATTGTTGCTTTAGAAATACCAAGCCTTGTGTTGGACCTCCCTAAATGCAGAAGTTACAGCCTTAAGAGGCCTCGGGCCCCAACATTATCTACGAAGGGTTAAAGAGGTCATCAACACCCCAAGGGAGGTGTTTACAGAAAAGGGTTCTGGCGTTGGGGAGTCACATTCGCGAGGAGGCCGTACCTGGCACCCGTAGCTGTCGAAAGTTTAATTAGAGGCCAGAAAGATACGAATGCATGTGCAACAAAGGGGGCCTGTAAGATTAGTTATAGTTTGAAACTTGCTAAGATGACAAACTAAACAACAAAACTAACAGATGAACATACAAACTTAAATTTCTTTAACATATCCCACCTGTTTATCAAGTTTCAAATCTCATCATCAAAGGCTGTCGCTTGAGGGGGGAGAAAAACTACCCAAAAACTCAAAAATTCTTGGAGAAAAGGGTAGAAACCCATGCCCCGAACGAGAAGCCCAAAAAAATAATAACAATTAAAAGATAATAAAGCAAAGCTAATGCAGTTTTTGGTCCAATACATGTATGTACAAAATAAACCCGGAACATCAAACATTCACAACTGCAACTCTTTTCTGTGATGCAAGTTACATGAATCAGTGACCTTGAGCGTTTTTTCAGAGGCTGCAGGTTTTATTTGATGTGCGTGTAGTCAGCAGTCTGCGCCTGTGCAACTCGTCTGCGTTTGACGTTGTCCTGGTCTCGAGGTTGTGCGCTGACCAGGCACAGCCCTGCAAGGAAGTAGATGATGCATCTGGTCGACAGGGCAGTGCCCAGTTGCTGTTCGGCGGCTTGCTCCATCCTTCCGAGAGGGGTGTGTTTGCCACGGAAAACCCTCTTTCCAACTGTGGTCTTTTGTTGGTACATTGGAGTGTACGTGGTGGAGATCCTCTCCAAGGGACTTGCGTCGCTCAGCCTTCAGCAGGGACCGGAGAAGCTTGCACTGCGACTGATGGTTCCAGCCGCCACGCCCCTCGACCTTTGCTGCCGTCGGGGTCACTGCAATCACCTGATGAGGGCCGTCCCAGCGTTCACTGTCCCAACGAGGTCGTTTCAGCACCTTGAGGAAGAGTTGGTCTCCCACATGGACGTGGTTTATCTGTGGATCAAAACACACTGGCCAGTAATTGTGGTCAAACATGTCTTTCATGTGGACTGGGACAGATGTGCCAGTCGCTGGTGGTTCTGATGAACCTGAGAGTCTATGTGTGAGGCCATATAGGATAAAAAGGGGATAGTGTCCTTCCTTCGGCTGGCACTATCCTCATTGCTGTGATTGAAACACAGTCTGGCCATTGTCTCTTTTTTTTTTCTTTGCTTGATAAGTCAGTTCCATTCGTGCGTTCCACAAGTCCTGCAGACTGTATGCAAAATGACGCTTTGAGTCAATTTTGCAACAACTGTCCCACTTGTTACAAACATTATTCACAAAATGCATCATTTTCACTTTAAATCACTCTTGAAATTCCAAATGTCAGGATAATTCGATTACACAACACTTTTTCCAACTGTTTTAACATCATCATGTGTTGTTGGAAACAACGTAATCCATTTTGAAAACACATTAATTATAACCAAACAATATTGCAACCCAAACAACTAACACTTTGTCTAAAAAAAAGTTTTTTGTTGAAAAGTCTATATGTGGGAACAATTTCCTCAGCAATGTTTGCACCTTTTTTCTCCCAATGTGTGCATTCAATTAGTGGTGTATTTTTCCCTGGCGTGAGATCAAATTGTCAAGTTGATTTGCTGCGTGTGTGTGTGTGTGTGTGTGTGTGTGTGTGTGTGCATTACCCCTTGCTGCATTGTCAGCGAGGCAGTATTCAATTGTAATCGTTTCATTTTCTGTTCAGAAAATTTTGCATTTACAAATACTTATTTAGACGTGCTTTATGCACAACTTTTCTTTCATCTTTTGTGATTTTTTTAAAACGCCGTTTGCCCAATGTCGACAGAACACAAACATATATCTTGGCAGTCAGTCCAAATTGTAAAATGTTTTTTAGAAAACATCTTACAATTCTGGATCAGCACAGAAGTTTCTGCTGCTTGTCCTGCACATACAGATTTTAATATCCCTTGAAACAAAATGCTTTGTTAAAAAAAAAATTCCCACCCCTTTGCGGCCGTCAAAAAACTGTCTCTCCAGTCGGGAGAAAGGTGTCCAAGAGGTCAGGTCGCTGTTTGGTGGTAATTTGGACTCGGCTTCCACAGTCGTGTGGTGTGCCTTCTACTGGTGCGGGAAAAAGTGACGCTGGGCTGAGCGCACCTTATCAGTGTAATGTGACAATTAGGTCGCCGTGCAATGTGAATGTGGTGGGTGAAGGCTGCTTGATCCAATTGTTGTGACTAATATGCAAGTGATTTCATGAGCCCTGCGCGTCTGCAGCCACACAAGGTCATGAAACCATTTTTTGCAGTCACTGTTTGCTCAAATGGCTCATAGTAATTTGGTAGTGCTAATACATCTTAATCAATGAGTTCACACTTGACAAGTTCAAAAGCTTGTCAACCTCAAGTGTTCAAACATTTTTTTTTTCCTCAAATGTCATTGGCTTGTCATAAATGATGTCCAGCAATAGTCGTGTGATTTCTAAGTACTTTGCAATCCATGCCTGGCAATAATTGCGTACACCTATAAGGGACATCATTTACTTCTTTGTTATTGGTTTTAGGGCTCGGGCAACGCCTTCTTTTTGCTTGTCACCAAAAATGCGCCCCTTTTCAGTCAAAATGCGGCCTAAATATGTGACTTCCTTTTTTAACAGCTGCATCTCATCGGTTCAGTTTGATGACGCATTAAGTAATTCTCGAGGTCAAACATATGTTTAATATCTTCCTCAATGTCCTCACTGTTGTCACTGTCAGAGGGGGAATCCAGAGGTTTGGACATCAACTCGCAGTCCGAAGCCCCACTGGGGTCCCGGCCTAGTCATTCATTTTCCCAATCGTACACTTCCTTAAAACAAGTTCTCAAACCCTTCATTCATTATGTAAATTACTCGTCTTCTCCTTGGCCGCCCTCGTGTGCAAGCCTATCCTAGACGCTCACAGCAGAAAAAGAAGGGAGGGGGGGGCCTCACTGTTCATACGCCAATCACGCGGTCCCCAGGCAACCAAGCTGCCAGGGGTTACGCCCCCTACCAAAGGCTCCAGTTTACTGGCCACTCCTCCCTGCCAATTTACGAGCAGGCAATCTCAAGCCAATGGCAACAGCTCCTTCCCCCTAAACTTTCCGCTCGTTCCAATTCACTTACGCTTTCCTTCTGGCATCTGCCCAACCTACTTTACCTCTCAGTCATCTCCAACCCCCTCTTAACTTTCCGCTCATCCTATTTCACTTACGCTTTTCCTTCTCAACCTACCTTGCCTCTCAGTTAGAGAACCAAATTCTGCCCCCGCACCTCAGGTTTGACACCACTTAAAATTCAAAATCAGGAAACACCTATGCTTTTGCAAAGATTCCTCATGTTCACTTTCAAAACCTTCATTCCATCTTTCATAACACCTACTTCTCTCTTTCAATTCATGCAACCAACTCAGTGTCTTACATCCCTCAACCACATAGGTTCTAATTCTGTTACTCTATACAGTTTTCCACTTGCAAATCTGCCTATGACACCTTTCTCACTTGCCCTATCATTTGGACTTCATCAATCCTTTCTATGGAACATTAATTGTTCCTTTCCCTTTTCTACACATTCTTTTTCTTTCTTTACACATTCCTTTTCTTTTCTTATTAACTTCCAATCTCTACACTGCAAAGTTTCCCTGGACTTTACTATACTACCCAATACCCCAATTTTAGAAAATTGGACCAGTTTGTCAACACCTAGGGTGTTCTAAAAACTGGTTTCTCATCAGTAGGACAGCAACTCAATTTTCCTGTTGTGGCAATTCTCACTTCAACTTTTTCAGGTGGAGATTTCTTGTCTATTACATCCACAACAGTCTGCTGTTTATAATCCTACTGTATTACATGGGATAAAATACCAAGTGGTATTAGTAATCCCCAATCGCACACACTCCAGCTCACTGACTCAACCCCCACCCTTTCTCTTCTTTGTTCTCACACACACACATAGTCAGACTCAGACATATACACGGGCCCACAAAACAACACACACAGTTCTCAACATTGAACAGCTACAAACGAGAAGCTAATCAATATTTTTCAATTTCAACTAACCTACATTTTTCCTTTATTTCAAATTCGGAAAGTTGACAGTTAACTTCCTTCATCAATTCTGCCGCCATTTCTGACAGTCTTAATTGTTATGGTGTCTAGTTATGGTTCCTCAGTGTTGAGAAAAATTCAAATTGCCTGACTTTGGGTTGAATACCAAGCTTCTACTCCCAATTTGGAGCGGGTATTCCTGGGTGTTTTTACTCACAACCCTCGGTCAGTTTTAGATTTCTCAAACGTTGGACATTCATACAATACACATACACACTCACAGATTGATCAGTTCTGTGTCTGTGAAAATAGATAAACTATTTTCGTCTTCTATAAATAACAAACGTTGTACTATCACTTCCAAATATAGTAATAATTACATCTGTACTCTACCAGAAATAAGGACCCCTAAATCTGTCTTCCAGAAAAAACAACAGTTAATTCTGTACTATCCGAGCAGATATAATCAACTACACTTGTACTCTCTACCAGACAAGGAATGCCTTAATCTGCCTTCCAGAATAAACAACAGTTAATTCTGTACTGTCCGAGTCTTCCAACAAGTCTTCCAAAATAGCAAAGTTAAATCTGTATTTCTTCCAGAAAATAGCTAAGCTAAGATGTACTATCTCTTCGGGTAAAGGAACTCCCTGAAACCCTACTATCCTTCAAAAACCCCAAAAAGTTTTTTACTATCTGTTGTATACAACCACTGACCTGTGACAATCTCTCCGCTGGTCGAGACACTCGCGGTTCATGGATGAAGTCTGTGTTCTCTCCGGTGGAGGATGGCCGAGGACCGGCCTCCTGGAAGAGAGGACTTTTCACGATGGCGCCGTTTTCAGTCGTCGTCAATCGTCCACCGCAGATCACACGTTTTCATCCGGCATTCGAAGGACCAAGTAATGTTAAGGATGTTTCTATCAAAACAAGCCTGAACAAATGAATCAACCAGCCAAGATTGTCTGTCATTTCCGCGCGGGGCAGCCCTCGAACTCCGAGGCGAAGCCAGCGTGTTCGACTGCACACATGGTTTATATTTGCATCAGCATAAGCAATTTGAATATGCAATACATACAGAATGGAAAACTTGACATTTGACTCCATCCCACTTGCCCACCCTCTTCCTGCCTATTCTAACGGTTTCAGCTTACAAGACACCTTTTGTTCATACTTCTGCTTATTCTAACAGCAAAAGGGAGCATGTTCACTCTGAACTTCATTTGACCTGTGTAGTGTATTTTCACAAGGCTTAACATGTTGAACTTATTTTATGGCCATGACGATATTGTTGCTTTAGAAATACCAAGCCTTGTGTTGGACCTCCCTAAATGCATAAGTTACAGCCTTAAGAGGCCTCGGGCCCCAACATTATCTACGAAGGGTTAAAGAGGTCATCAACACCCCAAGGGAGGTGTTTACAGAAAAGGGTTCTGGCGTTGGGGAGTCACATTCGCGATGAGGCCGTACCTGGCACCCGTAGCTGTCGAAGGTTTAATTAGAGGCCAGAAAGATACGAATGCATGTGCAACAAAGGGGGCCTGTAAGATTAGTTATAGTTTGAAACTTGCTAAGATGACAAACTAAACAACAAAACTAACAGATGAACATACAAACTTAAATTTCTTTAACACTTCCCCGGGCACGGGCGGTGCCAAGCGGCCCCTAAGTTTAACCAAATGGAAGCTCCGGAGGAGGAGGGCATGCTCGCGTCACAGTAAGCCGAAGAGGAGCACCTTCCCCGGGCACGGGCGGTTCCAAGCGGCCCCGAAGTTTAACCGAATGGAAGCTCCGGAGGAGGAGGGCATGCTCGCGTCACAGTAAGCCGAAGAGGAGCACCTTCCCCGGGCACGGGCGGTTCCAAGCGGCCCCTACGTTTAACTGAATGGAAGCTCCGGAGGAGGAGGGCATGCTCGCGTCACAGTAAGCCGAAGAGGAGCACCTTCCCCGGGCACGGGCGGTGCCAAGCGGCCCCTAAGTTTAACCGAATGGAAGTTCCGGAGGAGGTCGGGCGTGTGTCACAGTTAAGCCGAATTGGAGCACCTCTTGCGCCCGGGCACGAGCGGAGCGCGAGGCTGTCCGTTATGAAAGAATAAATAAATAAAGAATGCCACCTTTTTTTCACAGGGCACACCGGACGGCGTACCATCAGGTTAAAGTCGGAGTAATTAAATAAATACAAAAAGAATGGCTGGGGAATAAAAAAATAATACGTTTTAATAATAATTTGGTTTTTTTGTTATAACATGAATTTCACTCTCTCTCTCTCTCCCCGTATATATATATATATATATATATAAATATAAATATTTATATATTTATTATATATATTGTATATTTTTTTTAAGCATTTTTGAAGGTGCGCCGCTACTTCGCGGATTTTCAGTTTTCGCGGGTGGTCTCGGTCCCCATTAACCGCGATAACCGAGGGTTCACTGTACTCCATAAAATTTACAAAAAGCGAGGTGAAACACTCAACCAGGGCTGCTTTTTTGAACATTTCTCGAGGGCCATGGCGAGCCATTTCAAAAAAGCTGCACAACTAACGTATAAAATATTGATAAATTTGCTCTGCCTGATGTGTGTGTCAAGTTTCACGAGTTGTCGTTCATATTTAGAACCTCATAATCAGCGTTGTTTTATTGCCGAACCGTGCAATGCCACTCCCACAACTTTTCACGAAAAAGGATGAATTTCGTATTGTGACATCCTCATGGCCGAAACAGTCCTCCGAGCATATATGAGGGCGACCTTGTTGAGTTGCACGGAGAAAAACATCCAAGAAAATAACTTGTATTAGCTTTTACCAGTTGGTGGCGCTACTACTACGATGAAAAATAAGTTGGTAGATGTCTTCAGGGCTGAAGTATCCTCAAATGTGTACAACTTCGAGAAGATAGGATCATCTGAGTCATGTTGCCGGAGCTTTTGTTGCCACAAAGTACAATCGGACTTTTCAGCACCGTAATAGCCACGCCTTTTGCCAAAACGTCACAAACTCGGCAGAGAGTAAGATCATTGTCTTGAGTCTTTTCTGACTAATTTTCAGTCGGATTCGTCAAAAGGGCACCGTGCAGTACGTGAAAATTAAAATAAAACAAATTTTTGATTCCACTTGGCGGCGCTGTGTGTATAACAAAATAATAACATTAAGATGTCTTCAGGTCGGGACATTTTATTTACAGGTGAAGGTTTGGATTTTTAGGAGCATGTGCAGGGGAGTTATTAAGCATTCATTTATTTGTATTAGGTTCATTTTGTCTTCTTATTATTGATATTTGACTGATTCATTAAAAGCAGACAATTATGTTTTAGGTAAATTTTTTACCTGACATGTTTCGGCGAGTCTTTCGCCTTCTTCAGAGTGTCGCATAATGGTGTCTTGAGACCCGTCTTTATCAGCTGATGTTCCATGAGGGTGTGACTTACCTG